>NW_011338211.1:0-2312 GCF_000735185.1 Notothenia coriiceps
GTGGGTAGGTAATTCACTTCAGTAAACACTTTTTGTTATAATCCATGGAATGCTCTTAACATCCCGATAGCAATGAATAAATTAAATGCTTTGACAATAAATACATGAAAAAATGTCATCTGTGGAAGCCGTGGCGCTGTAAAAAGCACGACCAATCATCTGAGCCGGCCCGGCTAAAATAACTGGATGGCCTACCTGCCTGTCGGCCTTCCATCTCGTGCCCTCATTGGTCATGTGCGCGTTTGTGTGTGTTGGAGGAGGTGCTCTATAAGGAAGTCTGAAGGAAGAGGCAGATTTTGTCCGGTTGTGTATTTTCAAATTCTAGCGTACTCGAGCTGGTTTCTCCAAAATTACATACCCCACCTTTAAAAGGTGACCTATCATGCAAAATGCACTTTTGTACGTCTTTTATACATGAATATGTGTCCCCGGTGTTCCAGGGAACTCACCAAGTTTCAGAAAACACAACCCTCTCTATTTTCCTCCATACCCAAATCTCTTAAAAAGGGGCTGCAACGGATCTGATACAGACTGATCCAGATTTGGACACTTCTGTGACGTCACAGAAGTGGCGCTACGGCTATTGGGCCAACTCCACCAATCAGGAGGAGACAGCCACGGACATTGCCGTTCGAAAGCGCTGGAGACGCTGTAGTACATATGCCAGGCCTGTAGATGGTGCTGTTCTCACAGAATCAGCCCATGTAAAGACAGTGTTAAATTGAGCGAAATGAGGAACGGCTAAAATGCATGATCTGTTTGGTATTTTGAAAAATAAAAAGTATAAATATGCTTTATATAGGTATGGTCCTACACTATATTATTCAAATATAGCATGATAGGTCCACTTTAAGTAAAAGTAAGTATTATCATCCCTGTGTTCCCTCCAGAGTGTTTCTGACCCGCACACTCCCCCCCCCGCCCGCCTGAAACGACACCATTGGACTTTGTTTACTTCCGCAACGGGTAGTGACATCACTGTAACACTCGCGCTTGTATTAGCTAGCGCTCCAACAAATTGTACGTGATAGGCTAAGGGCGGGACATCTCTAAGCGGTTGACCAATCACAACAGAGCCGGCAGGCAGAGCAGACTGGGCTCTGGTTTCAGGCAGAGGGTGAAAAGAGGTGCTGCAGCTTTTTCAACATTAAAGCATGGAGACATGTCACAGGAGAGAAACTACATATTGAACCTGAAAATGAGCAGAACAGTGCCCCTTTAAAATGTGCAGATTTTTGAATGGAGTTTGGTGAGAGTGATCAGCCACAGAGAGAGCAAAAGAAGAGTGTCTCTTGGTGTTTTACATATACAGTATTGTTTTTCACTATCAAGAGACAACAAACGCACATCTTAAAGAGACAATGTACACACAGAACTCACAAGGAAGCCTGAACTGAAAGAAACGTGACCCATGATATCTATCATTTCTATGTGTTGACCACAATCAAAGCAGTTAAAATTAGCACAGTTTAAATGGAGTTTGGTGGCCTTGTGGGGGATGAAGAATAAACGGTAATCTCTCACCTTGATAAGCAGCAGTATTCAAATGCCTCGTTCTCCTCCTCCTCCTCTTCCTCCTCCTCCTCTTCCTCCTCTTCCTCGGGGAGTATACAGGAGTGATGAAGCTCCTTCTCCTCTTCCTCCTCCTTTATCTCCGTTCACGCTTCTCTCTACAGCCAGCCGTCTCCCAGGTGACTCAGCCACGAAATGACATCATCTCTGTCAGCGCACACACCTGTTTCCTCACTAAGCTCCTCCCCTCTCTGAGACGCACCCCCTTTTTACTCCAATGCACTTCCTGGTCTTCTTAAAGGGGAAGCGTCCGTCAGACTGAATCCATGTGAGTTTAAAGACAATATTAATACTATGTCGCTTTTAAATACTGAAAGAAATGATAAATACTGTCAAATTGGACAAGTAAATATCTAGGAAGAACAATTATTAGTTTACTAATTCTTGTACTTTCATACAATAATTATTTTTCTTTCTTATTCATTAATTATTATTATTATGTATTTTTTAGTACCTGTCTGAATGTTTTAAAATAAAGTATAAAAATATATGAAAAATAATCTGAATATCAAATCAGTCAACAACCTATTATATTATATATTTATTTAATATAAATAAAACAGAGATATAGAAACTTTTTTTGAGTTTAAATAATATATTAAGACTATTTAACTTTGAATACTTAAAGAAGTGACAAAAGGTTATTTAGTGAATTTTCTTTTCTTCCATTTTCTTGTAATTAAAACATTTGAAAATGAGTGAATATTCTGCAGTAATGATCCAGACTGGTCTTACTTATT
>NW_011338212.1:0-1499 GCF_000735185.1 Notothenia coriiceps
TAGAAGGGAAGATATGGTCATTTGTTCTGGGAATGTCATTTTCGAGCCTGAAACCTGAAAAACAGGCTCGGGGTTTAACAGGTTAAAAAGTATGTTATTATCGAGCCTGAAACCTGAAAAACAGGCTCGGGGTTTAACAGGTTAAGTATAATTATTAGGATAAATAAAAACAGGTTTGAAATCATTCCAATGTATACTATAGGACAGTAAACCAAAAATATTGTTTAAAACTGGAGAGATTTAAAAATATGCATAAATAAATAAATGTTAACTGGTAAAATAAGATATAATTGAACCACAAAAATAAAACAAGTTAGCCTATATTTATTTGTTATTTGTTATTGGCTATGGTAGGTTATTGGTTATGTTCACATATATTATTTGATTATTAAAATGCAAACCGATCTTTTTCATATGGGTGTTTAGAGTTGTATCCCCTAGATCAGTCTCTAGTAATTGGGCGCTCAAAGTGCACCAGATTGAAGCATTTTACTTTAAAATGTTAAAAAAAATCTTCCCGGGGGAAGCCCGAGAGGATGTGAAGTCCACCCCAATTAAACATGTTCATGCAATACTAAATACATTTGAAGTTTTCTTATATAAGCTGTCCACCATATCAATACGTTTCTCTGTTTGTAGTGTAGTGGTCTTTTGTAGAGGTTTTTCAATGCCAGCTAAAATCTTGCCTAAGGCAGCACATTGGTCAAAACCGGCCCTGGTGTCATCCCCACAGCACCCCCCATTTGAAACATGTTCCCACGGCTATGTACATTTTGTCCACAGACATAATACAATAGCACCTTACTCTCAACAGATCCTCACGCAGTATGAGAACCTCCCACAATCCATTGCGGTAACAAAGCTACAGCAATGCAGGCACGCGTTTGTAACACCAGATGGCGGAATTCTCCAATTTAACCCGGATTTTAAAACCAACCTTTATAACTCTGTTACACATGCATCCCCTGGATATTATTTTATGGACTGCTTGAATCGCGAAGCGATGTTTCCAGTGAGAACAGCTGTGAGGTCCGTGAAGAAAGCAGAGCAGTGTGTATAATATATCACTCAGTACAACAGGCCTACATTACTTTCTGTATTTGTATGCTTTAGTTTAGTATATATGTGACCCGCTCTATCGAAATCAGTCGGAAGTCGCAACGGCTCATTTCAAAATAAACGTGGATTTGCATAAAAAACTATTTTTTCGGGGTTCGGGTGTTTTGTTTGATTTTAAACAAACAAAGTCTTGGCTTTCAGAATATGAAACTTTTATTTCCAAACTCACACGATAAATACATTCTTTAAGCTTGTAAAGGGAAGATGACAGGCAATCTGCTCTTCCGCAGCGCCGCTCCCCCTCCCTCCGGCTGACATTATGAATGTAAGCGTAGAGTAATCATAAATAACACGGCAGGGTCCGTTACAGTTTGTTTTCATCTGATTTCAATTAAAACAAAGTCTTGGCTTTCAGAATATTAAACTTGTTTCGGCAAATT
>NW_011338213.1:0-4571 GCF_000735185.1 Notothenia coriiceps
GTCTCTGTAGGAAATCCCCCAAGATCCCAGCAACAATAAAACACTTGAGAGAAGATTAATTTCAGCTCTTTATTTATAAAAGAACAAATTAAAAAATGATCAAAGTTCAACAAGCACAAAGTTATTACACATTATATAGCCAGAAACAGCTTAGCCTCATGATTTCTGTGAAGACAGGCTGGGAATATTTTTCCTGAAGTGATCACAAAATGGTTTGGGGTGAGTGCTGGTTTGAACAATAAACACAAGCATGGTTCAGGAAAAGGTCAGTTCACATATTAATACCTATATAATGACACTTTATATTCACAGAAGCAAGATCAGATGCTAATGTTCTTACTCTGTTGAACTTGTAATAATTAGATACAGACAAATAGTACTCTAATAAACAAGGTCAATAATAAGTTGATTTCTCTATTACATATGCTGTGTAATATGATTATATTTCCAATACAGTTAAAAGCAGATGACACTTTGATACAATAAATCATCAGATATTAATTTTCTCAGAGTTTTGACCACAAGATTCTGCAAATAGTTTGTAATTGTTACACACAGTTCCTTAAAGCACCTAAACACGTTGTTTTTAAAATCAGCTTCTCTCCTTCTAAGTAAAAAAAAGCAAGTACAAGTTAAAACAAGGCCTAATTTGTTGTAATTTGTGTAAAGTTTAAAATTCAAGATCTTCAAATTTTGAGGAAATCACAATTATGTATAAAAATGAACTCCCATGTGATTTAATGTATTTATGTGGTTGATTAGCTTTGATCATTGGGTTATACAAGTGATTGAAGTCAAAGCAAATGTAACATTATGAAGACAACATTGAAAGGCCCTTGATAACCAGTCAACTAGAAATATGCCATGTCTCACATCTTTAGAAGTGCAGATTTAAAAGAATGAACCCTTCCAACAATAAACCAGCCTCAGCCTAATAATATTACTTCATCTCCTTAATCAGAATGCCGTAAGGTCGGATAGCTCCCTCTACTATCTCTTCCTCCTCCGAGGCAGACGTTCCTGCATCAACAGGAATCAGCCAGTAGTCAGGTCTTGGGCATATCTTTCTTCTTTCAGGATTGATTCGGTTTTGCACGATCACTTTGTAGCTTTCCCCCGTCTTCTTTGATTTGAAGGTCGTGGTGTACTGCTCAGCAGCATGTAGGTCTGGTGTTGAGTAGATTCCTCTTCCATATACAGCTCCGTCTCCAGCCATGTATTGACTGTTGATGATGCCTTTGGCTCCATCTGAGCTCGTCCCATGGTAGGAAACAGGCCACTCTCCAGCTACAGAGTGACTCCTCCATCCTTTTGTGCCCAACCAGGTGTTTCCGTCTGGATATTTGCCTTTGACCTTTAACGCCATGCGGTACCAACCAATGGGGCGCTTGTAAGACTCGCCACCTCTCATGCACTCAGCCGGGTCCGAGAGCTGAGTGAAGTCGTAGTCATACTGCGGGTCAAAAAAGTCTTTGTCATCGATGAAAAATTCATTCTCTTCCTCTTTCAGATGAGCCTGTGTATCCCCGAGGTATTTCACGCACCAAGCCGAGTCAGGGACATCAGAGGAGTAACGCTGCGGCGGGTCAGAAGTCTCTTTCTTATCTTCCAGATAACCGACAGGAGGCTGTAGACTCCTGAGGCATTGGTGGAGGTGAAACACACCAAAAGACAAAACATTTGCTCTTGTCTTGCATGTTTCGGTGTCATAGAGTTTAACTTTCTGTCCACGAATTGCAGTTATGACTTCAGCTCTCAAATCTAGGTCCTGAAACATGGTTGAGGAGGATTCAAGCAAAGCGTCTCTTGTCCCTAGTCCACGGTGTGTGTGTGTGAGCTAAGCTTAACAGAAACTTGTAAACCACATGTCATATAATAGATCAAAGAATTCTCTTTCACTTTAATTTTGACTCAAGGCTCACACACAAAACATGTTTGGCTTTGACATTGGAAACCTGTTCTACAGCCGTCCCTGTACACTTAACAAAAGAAGCTTGGCTGTGTGTCAAGGAGGAAAGTAATCTGCAAATGCTGTTTATACTTTATGAACGCTGAGCTCAGAGCTCATTCAGTGAGACAGGAATCATTTCTTAACTACTGCACAGCTACACCTAACTACATGGCTCTTTCCTTGTTAGAAAATACATTGCATAACAATAACAGTGAGGCTTTAAACAAACTTTGTTCATGTTATTTCAGTTTTTATCTTAATTTGTCATAACGACTTCGGATTAGCGTTATTATCATGTGTTTATTTATCATAATTCTTTTTTTACAGACAGTTTTCCATTTGCTTGATATACAATTTAGTCAAATAATTTGTATTTTGTAATTATCAAGGTGTTTTTATTCTGTACACTAAGCACTTTTGCAGCAAGGAGGTGTGGTCTGTATCAGCAGATAGTAGAACTACCAGTTTTAAAACTTGACAGCGTCTCTGTAGGAAATCCTCCAAGATCTCAGCACCAATAAAACACTTGAGAGAAGATTAATTTCAGCTCTTTATTTATAAAAGAACAAATTAAAGATTATCAAAGTGTTTCTAGAAAACTGGTTGCAGTAAACTTTAGTGTAAAATAAGTTACTCTTATGGTGGAAATCTGAAATAAAGGATTTCAAAAAAGATGTTTGATATGTTTAATAAGGAAATAAAAAAATAAACCTTTTCAAAGGATCCCAGCACACACACAGCATTACTGCAATGACTGGGCAACAAGCACAACGTTGTTAAACATTATATAGCCAGAAACAACTTAGCCTCGTGATTTCTGTGAAGACAGGCTGGAAAAACGTTTCCTGAAGTCAGCGCAAAATGGTTTGGGGTGAGTGCTGGTTTGAACAATAAACACAAGCATGGTTCAGGAAAAGGTCAGTTCACATATTAATACCTATATAATGACACTTTATAATCACAGAAGCAAGATCTGATGCTAATGTTCTTACTCTGTTGAACCTTTAATAATTAGACACAGACAAATAGTACTCTAATAAACAAGGTCAATAATAACTACATTTCTCTATTACATCTACTGGGTAAAATGATTATATTTCCAATACAGTTCAAAGCAGCTGACATTTAGAAACATAAACTCATCAGATATTAATTTTATAAAACAAGATTTCGTTTTTTGTTTTAAAATCAGCTTTTCTCCATCTAAGTAGAAACAAATTAAGCAAACATGTAAACAAGGTTTAATTTGTTGTTACTAAAGTAGAGATAAGTGTCCCTGTGGTTGATCAGTTTTGTTCATTGGTTTGTTCAATAGTTTACAATACATTGGAAGTCAAAGCAAATTTAACATTGTGCAGACAAAATGATAACAGTCAAAGTTAGAAAATTAGCCCTGAACAAAGCTTTTGCAAGACCCTTACGCCGTCGACGAGGGGGACGTTGGTGGCGGCGACGTTTCTTCATCTCCTGAATTAGAATGCCGCAGGGTCGAATAGCTCCCTCTGCTATTTGTTTCTCCTTCCAGGCAGGCGTTCCTGCACCAACAGGAATCAGCCAGTAGTCAGATCTTTGGCATACCTCTCTTCTTTTAGGATTGATTCGATTTTGCAGGATCACTTTGTAGCTTTTCCCCGTCTTCTTTGATTCGAAGGTCATGGCGTAGCCACTTTATTAAATAATTATAGGCCCATCTCTAAATGATCAGTTCTGGCTAAGGTTCTTGAACGCCTAGTGAGTGAACAGGTAAAGGTGTTTTTATGTACAAATGACATCCTGTCTAAACATCAGTCAGGCTTCAGGAAGCAACATAGCACCATCACTGCCACAATGAAAGTGGTGAATGATGTGGCGAGTATTTTAGATAATAAGCAGAGTTGTGCAGCTCTATTTATTAACCTGTCCAAAGCGTTTGATACCGTTGGTCATCGCATTTTATATACAAAGCAGTGGCGTTTCTAGACCAATTTGACTGGGGGGGCCACTAATAAATGCAGGACGAAAAAGAGAACTAGACAGTATGAAGTAATTGCGCATAAGAAACAATGCAATACAGTTATTGGTATTTGTTTCAGAACACTTATTTATTTCAGATATATCTTATAGTTATTACTGTTAGCTTCAGCTTAAGTTAAAGTACAATTTATATAAAAATAAAGGCAATGAACAGTTACATCTCTACTTTACATCTACAATTACACGGATACAATAGTTTAACTCACCTTCAATTAGCGTGGTAGTCTCTCGAAACGTTCTAAACACCGCTCTAATGGGTCCTGAGTGCACCGCTCTAATGGGTCCTGAGTGCACCGCTCTAATGGGTCCGACTAGAATGACGAATAACGTTAGTTCCGCCTAATCCGTCATTCAATAAATCGTGTAATAAATCATACATTTTTTTTCACTTTTCATTTTTTAGGGGGGCCACAGGGGGGTCAGAGGTCAGTGTTAGGGGGGCACTGGCCCCCCCCTAGAACCCGCCCCTGGGGTGCTAGTGGAGCAGCGGCGAAACCGTGCCGCGCCACAGTAATTGGGGGAGGGACGGCCCTGTTTATATCAATATTCCAATTACTTGTATATAGACTATTCTGCACCATTTATATTATATTCTATTAATTGTCAT
>NW_011338214.1:0-1807 GCF_000735185.1 Notothenia coriiceps
GAATTTGCATTTGGAATTCCATGACTTTCCAGGTTTTAATGACCGTAGGTACCCTGTTGTATAGGCTCCCTATCTAAAAGGTTGGGGATGGTGCTATTCTAAAATCAATTTCCATCTCCTTTGTTTTTGAGGTATTTAGAAGCAGGTTTGACTTCTCACACCAGTTAATAAAGAAATCAAGGACAGGCCCATGCTCCTCTTCCTCATCAAAGGAATCAGGGCCGTAAGACCTGCATACTTAATAAAGTGCCTGGAGGGGGAACACAGGGAACTCTACAGGAAAGGGAAACCCGCAAAAAGAACAATAGGGCCTCTTTAAAACGTGAAAAGATGAGAAAATGAAGTACAAAGTGAGGTGGGGGAGGGGGAAAGGAAAGCATGGGGGGAGGAGGTGAGGCTCTGACACTACTGTACCTTCAGGTGTGAGTCCCTGGCAGGAAACCGTGGAGGACGTCTTGCGCTTCAGTTTCCTGTGAAGTGAAGAAGATGACACCATGAACTCAACACCACATACACCTCACACTGCATGACACATCTACAGGATGTTCATCTCATCTCTCTCCAAGTAGAAGCAGGCAGGTGTTTTAATCAAACAAAATATATGGGGCGAAGCCTGCGAGCTAGTTCAGGCAGTCAACTCGAGCACCAATGATACATTAACACGTGACGCACCTCGTCCCTCTTACAACCAACCAAACACATTCTCCTAAACATGGCGCTCTATTTAAGCTGCCAGGTCTTCCTGCCTCTGCCTCTGCTATGCTGCCACTGCTGTGCTCACTTGCTATCGCTACGTTCATGATCCTGCTGCTGTGTTTCACGTTGCTGCTGCTCGCCTGCCTCACCACCAGCCCAGCTTCCACCTCGGCTTCCACCCCAGCTTCCACCCCGGTTCCACCCCGGCTCCACCCCGGCTCCACCCCGGCTTCCACCCCGGCTTCCACCCCGGCTTCCACCCCGGCTTCCACCTGTAGGCTCGGGGGATAGTTATCTAATCATCACTCAATGTTCTTTGTAAATCTGTGGAGTGATGAGGCCCGAGCCTAGACGCCAAACTCAAACTATATGCTGCTTCTAATAAACATATTAAGAAACACGTGAGTTGTCTGACTGAAGTGATAATATGATTGTGTTCTACCTCCCTAAAGAGTCAGTGGCAGGAGAATGTGATTATGAAAGAAATTGATCAATCGATGTGGGTCTAAATGAAGTGTTGATTGTCTGATTTTATAAACAATTGCTTGGTTTCTTCAATAAATGATGACATGACAAATTGGGTAAGAATAACAGCCTGTTGATAATTCAATGTTAAACGACTGTTTAATAAAACTTCCTGCCAGAAGAATTTGCCCCAGTACAGTGTGATGCATGTTCAACTCTCAACAGGAACTAGACGCAAGCCAGATGGCTCACTCCTTTGCCACATCTATCAGTTCCTGGAAAATTATTATTCATGGTCGCATATCTCCCACTCTCTCTCTATCAATTCCCATGTGTGGATCGCTTCAATGGGGGGAATACATTTAGTGCCAAAAGTTATTTTTACTCCAACAAAAAGAGTGGTGTTCTGTCTGTCTGACGTCTATTGATGACGTACTGCTCTCTGTTTCAGAACCAAGGACAGCGCCAAATCAACACATTAACACAACCAGCGTCAACCAATGAGCAAAAACAGAGAAAGGGACATGACAGTCAGTGATAGGAATAGTTGACCCTCCATTTGATTATGTAATTACTTAGTCTAAGGCTACATCCTTGAGCCTTTCCAGCCTCAATAGCAGACCCAGCGGCAGTGGCTCAGTCAGTA
>NW_011338215.1:0-2798 GCF_000735185.1 Notothenia coriiceps
TCAAATAAAGTCAACATTTCACAGTCTTCACTGAGCTGTGTGGGGGTTGTTCAACTTTTAAAAGATGTTTGAATGGTGATATACACAGTGATAGATGTTAAGGACTAACGTTTATAATAAATACATTTGTATTTATTTTAAGATATTTTCATACAATCATACGTATTGGGATCATTTGTATTAATGTGGACCGGAGGGAGAGGGTGACGGGCATAAGTTTCACTTTCCTTTTTTATTTCAATAACTACCTCGTTCATGAATAATTAGTTTCTCTGTTGTCCACGTTCATAAAGCATAAACAACACCATCACTTTCATAAAGCATAAAGAAACAGCATCAGAGCATGGTGCAGAGTCTCTAGATGAGTCCCTCGTTCTTATTATACATCCGCTGTATAGAAAACTGTAGTTTCCATAGTTTCCCCACAGCAACAGACGCACATTCATGATGTCCGCTGGCGCATCATAAACACGTTGGATAGTGAAAGTGCAGTCGGATTCTCTAAAGCACCGCAGTCTCTTCTCCTAAGTCCTTTTGAATTCTCCTATCCACCATCCCTTAACCCCGTGACGTTTCACTCAGAGGTCAAGGAATAGACGATAGGGATAGACGTTAGGAGCTGATTTTTTGACTATTCGACTGCAGCCCTGGAACCGTTCAGCACAAGTTACCATGGAGATCTACACCAGTAAGAAGTGAACCAGCGCCGTAGGACAGAAAACCCAGAGTTAATCCTGAAGTTACCTCGCTAAGCGAAAATCCTGCTTAGTACAGGCCTCAGGTCAGAAGAATTCCATTGCCATTTCTACACTGTAGCTTATGTGCATATGACAATAAAACCTTTTAATCTTGAGCAGTGTGTCTGTGTTTCTATTTTGTTATATCTTAATGTCTTTGAGTGTCTAAGGTTTCGGATCCACGACAGATCAGGATCAGACTCTTTTTGTGGCAGATGTGAGATTTGTTTACTTTTCACACCCATGTTATTTACCATTGACTTCTTATCAGCAGGAGAGCTTACATTGAAACATTGATGAACACTTTGTCGTTTTTTTCACTTTGGTGATCAAACTGCAGCCTGTAATGTGAGAGGAGATGTGAGGGTAACAGCAGGAGAGAAGAGAAAGACTACAAAATATTTGAGACAAAAGGGAGGACAAAAGAGAAGAAGAAAGTACAGAGGGGAGGTGGGCTCAATATTAATAATTATGTATACATTTGTAATTTTATCAAATCTCAACTGTTATTTAGCAGTGACACATGCATGCAGGGGGGAGAGGAGAGACACATTATTATTATTAACATCATTAAATGTACTTAAAGTTTTTAACTATTATCCAATTTTGTCTGTCGTTTGCTTTTTAAGAGAGATGTGAAGGAGAGCAACTGCATGTGAACCCTGGATAAGTATGTATTGATAATCCTTTACTTCGTAATGAATAAGTATCTTTAATAACTATATAGGGCACCATTAGGGGTACACCTCACTATGTAAAAGGTCAATATCAATATATACAATGTTTTATTTATAACTATGTATTGATGAATACCTTGACACCTTTACTATTGTAATTATAATTTTTGTTAACAAATAAGCAGAGGAGAAGAAAGGATTACATAGCCAACACAACAACAAATGAGAAGTGAAGAGATGAAGAAAGAGAAAAATGAAATGAGAAGAAACATTAAAAGAGATGGAGGCACGATATTCTGTAAAGGGAAAGTATTTTAATGTAAAAAGATGAATATCAATTTATTTAATGTTGTTGGTAGAACTTGTTTAGTTACCGTATTTAGAATTGGGTCTGTTAGTACTTTTGAAATAATGTCAAAACTAGAGGAAAAGTCTTGATTAATGTTTCCAAAGTTTATGTTTGCATGACATTGTAGTTTTAAACTCAACCAACATGCATGATGTTTTATTATTATGACCTGTGCAGAGCCCTAATGTTAAACAATGATCACGGTGCAAACCATTTGAACCATTTCCAAAAGCAGTAGATATATTCACTTCCTCACATACAGGCTCAAACTGTGAACAGGGTTTATTCACAAGTTCAAGTTATTCTAAGATGTTTATTCTAGTTGGTACATGTGAGCTTCAAAGAGGTGGAGAAGACACTATTTCCTAGGCCTTGATTAAATATGTTGACAAAAGTGACTATACAAAAGAGAGATTTAAAATGCTCCAATGCCACTTGGTAAAGCTTTGGAATGACGGCATGTCAGCTGATACAAATTGAAACAGGCTGGGGTAGAACAAAGCTTCTTTACACACAACAGTTCTTCTTCTCCCTGCTTGTTAGCACAGTTTTGGACACGCCTGTTCTATGGGCTCATGTGCTTGTTAGCACAGTACAAAGTCATCACAAATGGTAACAAATGGTCTTCTCCACCAGTCAGAGTTTTATTACTTTTACTGAAGAACTTTTTGGTTCAGGGTGTTTGCTGCCATCCGGGACACGGTACCTGTGGGGAAGGAGAGGAAACACTGGAGTTGGCGGGTTAGAGGAACCACAGGGTTTTATTCAACCAAAAACAATTTTAAACAGTTGCAATGAAGTTCTGAGCCCATAGAACAGGTGTGTCCAAACTTTTTTCACCGAGGGCCACATACTAGACCCTCCAGAAAAACGCGGGCAAAAATCCTTGATTATGCGGGCTAAAATCCTTGATTATGCGATTAAATATGCGGGGTTTTATGTGATTTTATGCGGTGAAATTGCGGGAAGTTGCGAAATATGCGGGAAGTTGCGAAATATGCGGGGAAAAAGAATAACAATTTTTTAAAATATTGA
>NW_011338216.1:0-7732 GCF_000735185.1 Notothenia coriiceps
AGGTACTTCTGTGTTGCGATAGCGTCTAAATGTGTTTTGGGGGAAATGTCCGGGCTGCAAAGTAACCAGGACCGTAATAGCCTTTCAGTTCCCCCCAACAATTTGTATTGAATTAAATCAACATGGAACCAGTAATCACTAACTTTGTTTCCCCCGGCCCCTTATTGGAGAACACCCAGCTAGTAACCTAGCAACCAAGCTTCAGCTTGCGGCAGTCAGAAACTCATGTATCTTCGAATCTACTTACAAATTAATATGGGGAAGTGTCAGTTCAACCGTATTTGGTTGGAAAACATCTAATTTAGTGCTTGGTTGAAACCAGTGGAGGGGAACGTGTTTGAAACCCGCCGCACCATTTGCAAAAGAAATAGACGTTTGTTTTGCTAGTGCAGCATTAGCTAGTGGAGCGTTAGCTAGTGCAGCAGCTCCCGCAACAACACCGGGCGACGTTTGGGTCTACGTCAACCCTAAAAGCGGAGGTGCTGTAGACGCTAAATACCGTAGCTAAACACCAATCATACAACAGCAACGATGAAATAGTGTAGCCAATTTAATTTAAGGGGTAATTTCCCAAAATGTTCCCCGTGTGGTTTATTCAGCATTACAATAGCCCCACCTAAAATAATTTCCACCAGCCGCCACTGGTTGAAGGCCTCCTGAACTTGGGCCTCCTCCAGACGTTCCCAGTTCACCCAAATTACACGTTTGGGCTTACCAGGTCTGTCCAGAGGCTTCCCCCGCAACTCGACCACCAGATGGTGATCAGTTGACAACTCCGCCCCTCTCTTTACACGAGTGTCCAAAACATACGGCCTCAGGTCCGATGATACGATAACGAAATCGATCATGGACCTTCTGCCTAGGGTGCTCTGGTACCACGTACACTTATGAGCATCCTTATGTTCGAACATGGTGTTTGTTAGAGCCAATCCATGACTAGCACAGAAGTCCAGTAACAAACCACCACTCCGGTTCAGATCAGGAGGGTCCTTCCTCCCAATCACGCCCCTCCAAGTGTCTCCATCATTGCCCACATGTGCGTTGAAGTCTCCCAGCAAGATTAAAGAGTCCCCTTCAGGAGCCCCATACAGGACTCTTTCCAGGGTCTCCAAGAAGGCCGTATACTCTGAACTGCTGTTTGGTGCATAAGCACACATAACAGTCAGAGTTTTCCCCCCCATAACCCACAGGCGTGGGGAGGCGACCCTCTAGTCCACTGGGGTAAACTCCAACAACGAAGCACCCAACCGGGGGCTTGCGAGTATCCCAGATCCGCCCGGCGCCTCACACCTTGAGCAACTCTGGAGAAGAATAGAGTCCAACCCCTATCCAGAAAGGGAAAAGGGCGTCAAATGGACAGAATTAACATTGAAACTGATGACGAAATGGCTTAATGCGTCTCAATGGACATGATACTCCAATTGCCTATCGTTTAGTGCACCCAAAGTGACAAGAAAAGTATTCATTTGGACACAAGTGTAATACGTTCAAATTCCAATAGATGGAGCTCCAACATTATTTTTGAAAATTCATAAAACAGTTTTTAAGTCTGAAAACAATTATATTATGGCTGATAAATAGGTTAATATGTTAAACAAGGGCGCACAACCCCCAAACTTTTTGGGTGTGTTCCAACGGATACATATTGCAAATATACCAAGTTTGATGGACCTGTGATGTCTGTAAATATTTTAATTAAAGGGGACCTATCATGCAAAATGCACTTTTGTACGTCTTTTATACATGAATATGTGTCCCCGGTGTCCCAGGGAACTCACCAAGTGTCAGAAAACACAACCCTCTCTCTTTTCCTCCATACCCAAATCTCTAAAAACGGGGCTGCAACGGATCCGATACAGACTGATCCAGATTTGAAATATCTCTGACGTCGGAAACGTGGAGCTCCGCCTATATGGGCAACTCTCCACCTATCAGGAGGAGACAGCCACGGCCATTGCCTTTCGAAAGCGCTGGAGACGCTGTAGTACATATGCCAGGCCTGTAGGTGGTGCTGTAGTCTGCCACAAAAGCAGCAAAGAAGACTTCTCAGATTCAGCCCTTGCAAAAACAGGGCTAAAAAAGAGCAAATAGAACGAAATGAGAACTGTGACACGTGTTTCATGTTAACTCTGTACATAATGAGGTAACTTCCCTTAGCATTAGGGGGTCCATGTAGCCATATGGACACGGTGTCCAATTGCACTGCAACGGCCGCATGTGTAATGGACAGAAATAAATCCAGCCTTACCGCTTTTGCCACGGCACACTAAAAATAAGCTGTTGTGATACACGTGTAGACAACGGCTGCAGGATGAAAACTGGCCAAAAATTGGGGTCCATTAACAACAACAATCATCTGCCACGAGTTGACATTGGCGGATGCCAAACCAATTCTGAAGATTTGTAATAGAATAATCAACCTGCTGCATGACAAGATAAAACAGGCAAAGCACCATAACACCTCCATCAGCTGACGCCAACGGGCAGGAACACAGAGACAAAACACAGAGCACAGCAGCCAAGGCTACAGGTGCCTGAGCTCAGTGAGGTCAGGACAAACTGATAAACTGGGTCAAAGTTATGGGCCTAGGAAAATATTTCCCCAACAAATCCCGGTAGGAAAACTCAATGCTCCTCAAAGTATTGTACCAAAAATATTTACAGTAAAATGTACTGAGTTACAGTACAAAGCTTCTTCCTGAAGCTTGCTGATGAAAGAGCAATGATCTTTCACTTCTACAGCAGCAGAGCCAAAGACAGACCGACTATTCCCTATTCATGAATTTCCCAAAACTTGCTTATATTTTTTTGATGCATCAATTTATTAAACAAAATGTCTTGTATTAGAAAACATTGTAAAGAAGGAATGGTGTAAGACTGCAAATAGCTAAAAACATTTATTTGTATTTTCGCTTTAGATATTTAAGTACTTAAATTAAAATTGATTGTTAAACACTATTTGTTGAAAAGGTTTTAGCTTTTCAATTTAATTTAATTGAGCTGCTTTAGTTAGACTTTTTTAATGCATGCTAAAACATTTCTGACAGATTTCACAAACAGAAAAAAAGATGAAAAAACATGTTCTCATGTTTGTAGTAACTGCTACATGTTTTAAAGAATTTAAAGAAACAACACAAGAATACAGCAGAGTGTAGTGTTGCGCAGGTTTTACAGCAATGTTTGCTAAATAATCAGCAGGAAAGCACAAAGAAATATTTTGTCCCAGACATGTAGCATTTTTTAACAGACAAACTGTGCCCACACTGCAACACACAGCTCGTCCACACGGCAGCGTCGCGTGCTTCAACGGAGACGCTTCCCATTCACTTTGAATGGGTTGACGTCACGCTTTGCCGAACTGCATTGTGGTTCCAAAAAGTAAGGCGATTTTTGTTTGGTACTTTGGAGCTTATACTGTTGGAAAGCCTTTCAAATGCTGCCACATTTGGAACATGCAGCTTTTTTTGTCTGTTGACTCTTGTTTGGTGTAGTTTGGTGGATTGGATTATTAAAGTCTGATGAATAAAGACATATTGGCAACCATTTATTTATGAACAATGTATTAATTTAACAAGCAGCCTCAGTAGCGTGTTGAAGAACCAAACACAGCCACAACAGCCTCTCTTCCTCATGCTGTCACCAACTGCTGTGGGATGGCATCCCATTCTTCAACCAGCATTTGTCCCAGGTCAGCCAACGTGGTTGTGTTGGTCACTCTGGCACGGACAACAGGGCCAAGTTGATCCCACAAGTGTTCAATGGGGTTGAGGTCAGGACTGCAGGCAGGCCATTCCATCCTCTCCACTCCCAAACTTTGGAAGAAGTCTCTGATAATCCTCGCTCTGGGAGCGTTGTCATCTTGGAGGATGGAGTTTGGTCCCAGACTGTTGAGATATGGGATTGCCACTGGTTGCATAATTTCAGTGAAGGGTAGTCATGGCAGGCTCATGGCAGCCGTACGAGACCAGAGATTGGCTGCTGTGTGGCTTTGGCAGAGGAGATTTGTCAACACAAATGCATGTTCCTCACAAATGTGGCTTAATTTGAAAGGTAAATATACAGGCTTTACTTTTTGTGTTAAGTTTAGTTACCCTCAAGGGCCGGTTGAAACTGTGAGACCATATACATTAATCGCTATCATGTCACATAATAGCCTATGCATTGGAACATTATTAGTTTTAGTAATACCTTAATAAATAACTACATCTGAAAGCATAAATCTAGGGAAATTCCTTGCAAGCTGTGTACAACTATTGTATAATTTGCTTTAAAAATGATTTTGGTAACAATAACACATGGCTGTGCATTGTGCATGTACGTGGACACACACATACTTTGTGGGCACACACACTGACTTTTCTGTGTTTGCATAAAATGAACCCATTAATGTATTCGATTATAGATCATTATTAATCCATCAAAGATTAAAAAAAACCATTCTATTATCTGAATTTGGCTATTTGATATTCTGAAAGCCTGTTTTGAATTGAGATCGGAGAAAGACCCAATGGCCCGGAACCTGCCATGTGACTATATCAGCACTGATTTCAGCCTGTCACTCATTATTTCAGCAAGGAATCGAGAGGGGGAGCGGCCTTGAGGAGGAACATGAGAGCAGACCGAGATCGCTGAAGTTGTCATGTCTCCTTAACAAGCAAATAAAAGGTTCATATTGTGAAAGCTTATAATCAACACACGCTTTTGAAACAAATCCGTGTTTGTTGCCATATCTTACTGATTTTTATGAAGCGGGTCACATTCTGATGAGAATGCAGGCTGCCTTTAACTCTTGGGCTTTTTGGACGGCTAAGGCTAGCATACTTGGCTCCGTTTTTGGTGTTGAAATGTTGTTGTTAATTGTATTCCTTACTGTCACTGCCTCGTACTGGAGCTAATGAAACATGCCAGCTCGTCTCCATTAAGCACAAACTTGTTTTTACGTTCTCATCTCTCATAAAATTGTCTTACATTTGGCAATTCCCTATTACCAGTGTTGGGCAACTTACTTTTAAAAAGTAACTTGTAATAGTTATAGTTATTGCTCTCAAAAAAGTAACTAGTTACTTTATTAGTTACTAAATTATAAAAGTAACAATACAAGTTTTTGTGTTTTTTTTTGCTGACTNCATCTCTCATAAAATTGTCTTAGCTTTGGCATCAATTTTGGTTACTAATTCCCTATTACTTAGCTAGAGTGATGCTGCTGGAAACAATTTATATAGAGACGCTTAGGGGCGCATTAAACAAAAATGAGATGAATTGTAGGACATGTAACTTCTTGATACCATCTTTAAAGTGGCAGATGTAAAATTAAATATATTCTTTACAAGCTCTCCTGGCCCACATAAAACTAGGTAGCGGGATGGTATTGGCCAGCCTTAGCTTTGACATCCCTTATATATAATGCCTGGTATTTGTAGGTCACTGGGTCCAGTGCTGTTATACAACCAGATGCTTTCCACTTGGTGTGTGTGTGTGTGTGTGTGTGTGTGTGTGTGTGTGTGTGTGTGTGTGAATGAATGAACATGTCCATTATAATCACAGGTATTTCCAAAAGAGCCTGTTGGAACAGAGCCTGTGAAGTATGGAAGGAGGTAAAACAAACAGAGAAAGTGCTCCTTGTGTCACACACATTCACACACTGCCAAAAAAGTATTAAGTGACAACGCCTAGACCTGGACGTGGATCAAACACAATAAGAAGCACTTGAAACTCATTAACCTGTCATTTATCCAAATGATCTATTCTGTGAGAATATCACAAGCGGTTAAATCAGTTGAGTGGCCTTTTATTATAGAAACCTTCTGAGCAGGGTTACAAGTCTTATAAAGTGTGCTTATATTTGAGATTCACTGAAATGTGGTTAAGAATGTATATAGTTTGATGCCAAATAATAAAAAGAGCATTATCTTTCGGATAAATTACTTATTTTAAGAATGAGGAATAAAGCTGTAATTATGCCAATGCTTATCATAATTACGTTTTATTACTTTAAAGATAAGATACGTTAATTTTGTTAGACTTATCTGCTCAAATGTACATTTGAGCATATAAAGTACAATAAATAATACTAAGCAGTCAGTAGATCTAGTTAAGTCCCATGTGTCACTTACCTATTATATAAACTTTCTATTCATGGTTACTTTAAAAGAGTTATGCAATGATTAGAAATTAAATGTCAGTAACCTCTAAGAATGATTTTGAAGTTACTTTTTTATCGTTTTCATTACTATTTGATAACCTCTGTTCAAAATATGCAAATAAAGACAAGAGAAAAATAAAGTTGTGTGAGTAGTAAAGTTGCAAAAAAGAAGTTGAAGAGGAAAAACGTTCCCATCTTCGTTGTTGTTTGAGATGAACTAGAATCTTTTTGAGTCTGGTGCAGCTGTAGTGGTTGGGAAGGCCCTTGGAGGACATATTATGTTGAAGAATGAAAAAACATAAACTTTAAAGTAAGAATTACACTGAACACTTCAGGTTGCAAATCCAAAGCTCATACAACTTAGTACACCATTTTATTTGTACTTTTGATGTGGTTACTAGGGGTGTAACGGTATACGTACCCGTACCGAAATTACACGTGTGTACCGAAGTGTACCGAACGAATATAACTTTAAACGTAAAAAAGTTGAGAACGTGAACAACTTCTTGGAAGTAATCTCAGTTGCTGCTTCGCAGCATTCAGAGTAATTTGCTCACATTCGGTTCAACGCGACATAGAGCGAGAAACTCATTTCATTGGACAAGAGGCATACTATGAGAGCTGGTCAAAGGGATGCGTTCATATTTAGTCAGTAATTTGAGGAACTGTCGAAATGGCGAACGCAGATAAAGTTGAGCTCGAAAATCTTCCGGCATCATTGAAGTCTCCGGTTTGGGAACATTTTGGTTTCGCAGTTACGTACAAGGATGACGGACAAAGACAGGTAGACCGAACCAAAGCTGTTTGTCGGCATTGTTCAACTAAAACTGGTTACGCGGCTGGCAATACATCAAACTTGCATACTCATTTGAAAAGGCATCACCCGAACGTGAATATCACCGGTACCAAAAGAAAAAAGACTGAAGTGCAAACCCAACTCCCACTAGCATTTAAGCCTCCACCACTCGCAAAAAATTCAGACCGAGCCAAAGCTATTACAAATGCCAAATATCCTTATGTTGCCATGTTAGCAAAGCGCTACCTGGCTGTATCTGCTACCTCTGTCCCTAGCGAGAGGGTGTTCTCCACAGCAGGAGACATTGTTAGTGCCAGCAGATCTGCCCTTTCGGCAAGCAATGTGGAAGAGTTAATTTTTCTTTCAAAAAACATGAAAATACAATGACAAGCAAGTCATAATGTCAAACTAGCTGCTTAGGTACTAGTACAGTACAGTTAAAATACAGATTATTTCAGTTCATCGAAATGCTGCACCTTAATGTTTATTATTATATTTTGTATTTGAGTAAATATTCACAGTTTAATAATAATTAAAAACCCAAAACAAATATGTTATGTTTCGTGAGTACTAGTACAGTAAAGTTCAAATACAGATTATTTCAGTTCATCGAAATGCTGCACCTTAATGTTTATTTTATTATATTTTGAGTGAATACATTATTCACAGTTTATGAATAATAATTATTGTATTGCCACCATTATCTTATAATTAATACGCTGCTACTTATTTGTACTGCTTTATTCTAGAACATGTAGACTACATCTAAAAAATGTAATACCCTAATGTTCCTC
>NW_011338217.1:0-3007 GCF_000735185.1 Notothenia coriiceps
TATCTGTGACGTGACAAAGGGTCGCCGTGACAACGTGGTGATGAGATGTGGATAACTTTCCAGATAAAGACCATCCTGATACTCGAGTTGTGGTTTTCAATAAGTGAAAAAGTCCCCAAAAGCTTTCAAATGTAGTAGCAAAACCAGTGATCCAGATCAGGATCATTTTAATTAGGCCTATAATTAAATGATATAATAATAATACATTTTATTTTTAGAGCCCTGAGGTTTCTCCCATGTTCCCCTTTAAACTGGGGTTTCTCTGGAAGTTTTTTCTTGTACGATGTGAGGGTCTAAGGCAGGAGTGCCCAACCGGTCGATCGCGGGGAGATTCCCAGTCGATTGCGAGATTTTTCTAAAAATAGAACAACAATATTCAGTTTTATTGCTAATGTCCTATACTGTAATATAATCTTCTTGTGCCAGAATAATGCACTTGAACGCATCAAAGCTTTGTGATTGGCCGGCGTGACCCCATGTGTCGGGGCGTGGCTGGTGGGCAGTGGGCACTAATTAGCTGACGTTGTCCGTGTCAACAGGAGTGACAGTCCGCACACACACAAGACCGCAATTATGGCAGAAGCAAAAAAGCCCAAAATATATAATTTTCACTCCGAGTGGGAGGATGATTATTTTTGTATCTATTCCAATTCAAAGTCCATCTGTCTCATCTGCAATGCGAGCGTGGCTTTATCGAAGAAGGGGAATTTAGGAGTGGCATTTCAAAACAGTGCACAAAAGCTACGAGACGGAATTCTGCCCTATGCTCCCAAAAGGGGAGGGACCTGAAAGGACAGCTAAATGCACAGCAGTCCATTTTCACCAGGCCCAACAACAAGAGCAAGGCTGCTACGGTAGCATCTTATCGTGTCAGTCACGTTCTTATTAAACATCCATGTAGTCCGTTGTATAGAACACTGTAGTTTCCATAGTTTCACGGTTTCACCACAGCAGCAGACGCACACAATGACGTCCGCTGGCGCATCATAAACATGTCAGATCGTGAAAGTGCATTCGGATTCTCTAAAGTACCGCAGTCTCTTCTCCTAAGTCCTTTTGAATTCTCCTATCCACTATCCCTTAACCCCGTGACGTTTCACTCAGAGGTCAAGGAATAGGAGATAGGGTTAGAATTTAGGAGCTGATTTTTGGATTATCGGAACGCAACCTCTGTCCTTAACGGCTCGTTGGAGCTCTTGCCCATAGATATATATAAACACAAGATGGCTCATGGGAGATTTTCCAGCGTAGCTGACCGGCCGCCATCTTGCCACAGTCAACAGTTACTCTAATTTGCGTTATGGTAGCTGTTGTAAGGTGAGTGATCTGCACAAAAATACTCTTAACTCGCTGAAATCTTGACTGATTTACAAACGGTTTGGTTTATTATAAACATTATTAGCATGTCTATGATACAGGATGCTTGGACATGTTGAAATTGCAGCTTTTCTTTGTGTATGTGGTTGTATTTATTAGCTGGCTAATAACAAGAGGCTGTGAGTGAGACCTAGTATTACAAAGTTGACCCAGCAACTTTACACCAGTGGGAGAGGCAGAACTGCTCTTTCTTTTCAACATAACTTAAGTTACACATGATTTCTTCCAAGTGGTTTGGCTTGTTAAAAACATCTTGCATTATGATACAGGAATTTGCTGGCTTTGTGTTTACAGAAGTACCTGACTATGCCGGACTTTTGTGCAGCCTACGGATGCTCCAATCGCCGCTGTCTGCCACCTACTATGTATTTATTAAATCTTTATGTTCCATGAGACGCAGCACTATGTTCCCCACATATGTTTATGTTTGCTCAGTCTAATAAACCCATAACATGGTTGTGAAAGAATACCAAAGCTGAGGCTGGACGATGATTGATTGTTGGTGTGCCATGTGTCACCGTGTGTCTTATTGGTTTTGTGTTATACTGTATTTTATTGTGTGCAGCTGGTCCTTATCTCCAAGACACATTTAAAACAAATAACCTTGAACCTTGAAGCCCCATCTCTCCCCACCTGCTCCTGCTTCCTACATCCCCTCCACACCACACCAAGTTGTTCTTCTTAATAATAATAATACATTTATTTTGGGGGGCCGCCTTTCATAACACCCAAGGACACCTTACAGGGGCATAGGGGCAATATAGGGAACAATTTAAACAGTGGATTTTGTGATATATCAGCCGGGGTGAGACAAGACAAACCACAAATGGACTACAGAAGGACACAAAAGGACACATGGTACAGTTTATGTTATTCTTGGTCTTTTTTCAATAACATATTTCAAAGGTTCTGGATTTGTTTACAAATCTAGAAACTAAATACAAAACTAGGATGATATGAAGATCTCATGTCAAAAATAATTGTGATAAATGAGACAGAACTGGCCTGTCTGTGAGCACATTTTATGTTGGTTTGGTTCTTCTGATAAAGGTGTGAATATCTAAATAATATACCAACATATGCTATTGTCATTAGTTGTGTCCCTGTTCTTCAAGCTAAGGCATTGCTAAATTAGCAACTCTTGGCTTACAGAGTGGTAACATGAGACCGATTTTTATATATAAAATATAAATGTATTTTAATTTTATAATTTATTTATAATTTATTTTAAATATTAACAATATAATAAAATAAATGGAATATATACACCGGCAAATATTTAATATAAATACCTTGTCTGTGTGTGTATAGCTATTGCTTTATCTGATTAATGTTATTTTCATATGAAAGTCCATGATTATAAGTTGCAGTATCATAACTACATCTTTGATGTTTATAAAAAACCAAACCGTTTGAGAATTGGTTGAAAATTGAGCAAGCTATGGTTATTTAACCTGTTAAGCCCCAAGGTCCCCGCCGGCGGGGGCCCTGTTTTTTTTTTTCAGGATGGCGGCCAAGTGGCAACGTCGGTCTAGATTGGCCAGCAGCGCGGGTGAGTCATCTAGTGTTTATATATATTTATGCTAGGGAAGGCTAAGCCTTCCCAAATATTTGTGTCACTGCATCCTGG
>NW_011338218.1:0-9402 GCF_000735185.1 Notothenia coriiceps
ACTCTCTTGTTAAAAGGTGATGAAGTTTGTAGCGTAAGCCAGCCATCAGTGTTCTAGTTTTATGGATCGAAGGATCCAATGTATTTTTAAATGGAGCAGAAATAGAACTAGTCTCCCAGTGCAAGTATCTTGAACAGAGAGTGTCATATTGGACTCGCACTTGACTTTTTAAGAAACATATCCAGAAAGTATCCAATACCATTAAATTCAACTTGCCACATTTGAAACAAATTAGACCTTTCTTAAATGTCAATGCTGCAAAGTCATACCTCCACTGTATGATTCTATCCCACATTGAATACTGTTTCACAAACTGGTCGTTTAAGTGCCACAAACCTGAAACCCGTAGAACAGCTGTACAAGAGAGCTATCAAGGTGTCTGACAGAAAGCCACATTCATACCACCACTGTACCGTCCTGGAAAAACACAATTTCTTGAGTTCTGACAATTTCAAGTTTTTTAAAAGTGTGTTTTTTTTAATAAATGTTTACATGGAGGTCAGTGGGTCCTCCCTCGCACGACTGCAGCGGGTGCAAAATGCCGCAGCAAGGCTCTTAACTGGCACAGGGAAATATGATCACATTTCCCCTGCCTTAGCTTCTCTCCACTGGCTGCCAATTTATTTTAGGATCCATTTTAAAATTATTTTATTTACTTTTAAATCCCTAAATGGCATGACCCCACCATACCTTGCTGAGCTGCTACAGCATTACACGCCGAACCGCCCTCTCACATGACCACATTTCCACCATTTTGGCTTCGCTCCATTGGCTGCCAATACATTCACATTTTTCAAAGTCCTTGTATTTGCTTTTAAATCCCTAAATGGCATGACACGCCCAACCGCCCTCTCAGGTCAGCGGACCAACTGCTCCTGAATGTGCCTAAAACCAGGTCAAAGCTCAGAGGGGACCATTGCTTCTCTGTAGCGGCTCCCAAAACTGTGGAACGCTCTGCCCCTGGAGATCAGACAGGCCTCCACACTGCCTGCTTTTAAATTGCTTCTTAAAACCCACCTCTTCTCCTTAGCGTTTTAACATTTGGCGTTACAACATCTTTTAGTGCATTGCTTTTTTGCATTTACATTTTTTTTGTTTTTACTTGTACTTGTTTTATGGTGTTTGAGCTGAGCTGTGTTACTTTTTTGTATACTTTGTTTTATTTATTTGCCTGTACAGCACTTTGGTCTGGAGGTTTAAAGTGCTTTATAAATAAAGTTGTATTGTATGTTATGTTCATAAATGTTGTATGTGACGGCACTACAGATGGAAACTAGCTCAAAGCTAAAATCCGGCTCATTTACATTTGAAAGCATTATTTTGTTTAAAATGTTCATTAATGTGTGTCCCGGTTCAAATAAACGATTAAATGAAAAAATGAAAGATCAAGGGGAAATATAGCCTCATATGTTCAGATCTACATATTTTAGATATAAGCCCTCAATGCTCTTTACATATCAACATTCACACACATTCATCAGAGGCAGAGGCTGCCATGCAAGGTGCTCAGGGAGACTAACATTCACACACACTCACACGTTGGCCATACCAATGTGTGGTTAAGTATCTTTCCCAAGTCACATGGACATGTAGAGCTACATTATATTTACAGTTTGAAGCACCTTCAGCAGTCTGCAGCTCTCAAAGTGTTTAAAAAGAAACATGGACAGTTGGCTTCAGCATTTTGCATAATAGTGATTTAATCAAATCTGGCTTCATATTATTAAAAGCAACACATTTCATATAAGAAATGTCAATGCACAAATGGGATTTATTTTGAGACACTGACACACAGTCCAGATGAATGCGATTTTAGATGCTACTTTTATTGACTATTCATAGTTTGACTCCAGCTCCTTCAGCAGCATTTATGTGGGACTGATCCACACTGTTACAGCAGCCTGAACTTTGTCAAAGTGTTTTCAAAAGAAACATTGACAGGCTGATTCAGGATACAACATAATAGTGATTCAACTGTCCCTATGAATTTATATACTTCCTTTTCTTTCCCCTCTAGGCTTTCACGTTCATGTGATATGATTTTATTCAACCTCTTATTCAGGGTCTCAAATGATTGACACCCCTAATGTCCCGAATGTATTTTCCTTTCACTTTTAGATAACTGCCCTCTGTAAACCCTGCTCCCCCTCCCTTCAGCATTTACAAGAAATGCCCCCTGTTCTTCTAAACACCGGACCCGAATACCGAGTGTGGACTGTTAGCTGGAGTGCCAGGTCACCCTTGAGCAAGGCACCAAACCCACATCTACTCATGGGCGCCGGACGACTAGCAGCCTCTTCCCTCTGCCACCTCTCCACTACTGCATGTGATCCTGTTTGTGTATGCGATCATATCAACTATGTTTGTATAACGTACAAATAACATCAGAATGAAATAATTTCCCCTTGGGGATTAATAAAGTATCTCTACTTCATGACCGGAATAACGAGATTGTGGATTCAGGCGGATGAATGGTGGGGAGATGGAGGGATAATCTCCACGCTGACCAGGGAGCGCCTTGAAATCACCCTGTCAGAGCTGGTTTGTGAAGTATTGAGAGAACAATGTTGTATATTCTTCACTCATTCTACTGGTTTAGTGTTAAAAACTGCAGCAGTTTATCAAATGACAAAGGTATGAATATTTTGCAAAGGATCACTGATGACTGAGATGTTGTATGTGAGTTGAAATGTGTGAGCTAATTTAGGCCAGGTGCTGTGAAACAGAGAAAGATCAACTTTCATTTAAAACCTTGAAATACAGCACCCCCATGTGGCTGGTAAATAGTGGTTGAAGAAGAAAGGGAACATAATATTCTAAGGTATACATTCATCATTTTTATTCAAGAAATATTACAATACCATTATCAGTACATGAAGTACCAACAATTAGCCCATTAGGTGACATAAGACCCCACCTGAGTGTTATATATATGTTTTTTGTATTGTGTGCTAGTAGTCTGAGTAGTAGTATTAGTAGAAATAGCATTGTAATGCTGCCAATGATTTACATTGTAAAGATTTAAATTGTGCCCCCAAAGAAAAGGCCAGTCCCCGCAAGTGACTGCATACTTATGGGTCCCAAAACATCCCTAATACAGGTACACCCCCCCCCACACACACACACACAGATTTTGAATAAATGAAGCCACAGATTGAGTTACAACATTTTATTGACATTCTTAAGTTTAATAACATAAAAGTACATTTTGTTAATGCATTTTGGTTCTGACATGTTTTTTTAACAAAGTTTAACTATGTTTGAACTTTTAGTTAATGCATCAAAGCCACTGTGATACAATATAAATGAAAAACACTAGTATTTTTGATCAGTTTATCAAATATTTTAAAAGATATTTGAGATAATGAAGCGTGAACCTGCCTGAACTCTTATTTAGAGTGTTGCACATCTCTTTTCCGTATACAGCTATCACCTGTGAGCTAGAAATTAACTGCAGCCACTACAAAGTCCTCTTAGGCACTGATAAACAAACATGTCTATAGTCATATTATGTTAATACAAGGCATTACATGAATCATTCAAGAGGATACATTATACATTGCTGTGTGTCTTTATTATGAAATCAATGTATTTAAATGTACAAGGCATGTTAAATAAACAGTTTTTCGTCTTTTGATGCTCAATACAGCAAGGTGCCCTACGTACAGTAGGTGCATCATTAAATAATACTTAAGGTGCAAATACAAATAATCCATCTCAAAACATTTTACTTTCAGTTCACTAAAACTACATTTATTTGTCTAATTTTGGATCATCTTATGATGTGAGAGCTTTTCATTGGTAAGCAAAGACTTTTGATACCTGCTGTAGGATTTTACAAAATAAAAGTTGTTTGACTACTTTTCTTAAATGAAGAAAAAAACGTACATATAAAATAAAAAAAGTTACACAATAAAATATTTCCTGGTTTTTAATCCTCCTCAACTTGAGCATTAAAGGTGTTTTGATATTGATTGATTGTACGTCTATGGAATTCTGGGTAGTGTAGTTTGATTAATCAGCTGACTTAACTAGAGGCAGAAAGTAGGAACCTAACCTTAAACCACCAACAATCTTTGATAAAAATCCAAAAGTAGTTCATTAAACCTCCACTAACTTCTATGCCGGGATCAGACTACACTATATCTTTGTATTTACAAATGGTCATGAACTATTAGCATTATGAACCAGTAGGCTGATCAAATTCGCTCTGAGCTGGCTCCTGGGAAAATCGGACATAAACTCTAGGGGTATATAATAAGACAACAAAATAATGTTTAAAAAGATAAATAAATAAATAGATAACTATGCAGTTGCACGTGCAGATTGCACAGTCTACAGCACCCCAGTTTTTAAGTGTTTTTTAAGTGTTTCCTTCTGCTCACACTTGATCGCACACTTTGTAGGTGATGTCAAAAACCCATTACCGTCCCCACATCTGTCGGATTGGGTCTTTTTCTGGCTGATATTGTGTAGCCTGATCTCGGCACTAAGCTAAAATTAATCTGTTTAAAGTGACCTCCATTTTCTACAAACTAAACCGCTTTGAAATGTTGATGTTAGCTCTATAGCAAAATTAAACTTGGAAACATTCTCACAACCCCTAACAGTCCTCAGTGACCACACCACCCCCGCCTCCCCACCACATGTCCTCTGTAACCTGTTCTCCTCCCCTGTTCATCGTATTTTCATCAATCAGTGGCGTCTCAGGAGTTTGGAGAAGAATCCAGTAGAACCTGGCTGATCACTCTGGGCCTTCTCCTCCTCTTTGGCTTTGACCTTCTCATCTCCCAGCCCAAGCTCCCCTTCCAGTTGCTCCAGCTCTGATTGGTCCAGCAGCTCAAAGTCCTCCACGTCGCTGTCCGACTCCTCGTCCAGCTCCAGCGGCCCGGTGCATTCTGGGAGTCTGGACCGCTCCGAGGCTGAGCTCAGCGCTGTGAAGCCGACCGCTGCTTCTATCCTCTCCTGCATGGCGGCTGTGACGGCGGCGGTGATGAAGTCGCTCGCCATCTGGTTTACTATTTCAAGGGCGTTGTCGGTGGGTTGGTCTTTGTGAGGAAAGGGTGTTTGCTTGGATTTGTTCTGTAGCTGAGGTGGAGGCGAGGGAAGGCCGAGGCTGAGGTCATCGTCATCGTCGTCGCCATTGGTCGTTGCGCCGTTGTCAAGTGAGGGGAATTCTGGGAGGCCTAGAGTGAACGCTTCTTCTCTGTCGAGGTCTGTGAGGTGAAAAAGTAAATGATTGTTTGAAAAATAATGGTAAAACAAGAAAGGGGATTAGGGCCACATGTGGAAAAATGTATTGAGATCTGATTAATCTCTTCTAAACCTAATGTTCTTCAGAATTCAGACTATAATCTCCTAATTGAGATTTTTTTCAGAATTCGGACGTAAATCTAATAATTCTGACTTTTTTTTAGAGAATTCTGACTTTAATCGCAAAATTAAATATTTGTTTTACCTTTTGTCAAAACGTATTCCGTAGTAAGAAGAATTTGGCGACCATTTGCCAATATATTCACATTAGGCTAGGAGACATTTAATATTAGGTAAGTCCCTTTACTTTGGTCACCATCTAATATTTGATCAGTAAGCTCATTATTCTTTACAGAAAATGCATATGGTAACAAGGACAACAACAGTAACAAGAGACTGGAATGTGTCAGTGTAGTATTCATATATTTTATATACAGTATGTTTATAGGAAGTAAAAATACCTATGAAAGAATCATTAAGATAACTCAACATCTACTGTTTAAGTACCCATCAAACGACAATATTGGTTCAGTTCTGTTGCAGCTGTTTAATCAGATGTGCCTCTCTGTTTCTGTTTTTAATCTCAACCATAACCATCTATAGGACATAGGATATAGAGGTGACGTACCCTCTGAGTTCTCAGTCTGTGGTGTGTGTCCTTCTGACAGGTTGAAAGTACCGTTGTCCGTCCACGTCATATCCGACACCTCTGTGTCCGATACCGACATTTCCTTACACACTGTGGAGTCGAGCTGCAGAGAAACACACAAATCATCAAACTCACACCTGAGAGGGTTATGTGTGGAGTTATTGACAAAAAATTTTTTTCTGGTGTGTAAAGAAAAACATGTGCATTCTATACACTTTTTTCCAGATCACTGTGTTAATGTGCTCATGAATAAGGAACTAATTACGAATAGAAAGAGGCCTAAATTATGACACTAACTAGAGGGAATTATCACTTTGAGATCTAATCTTGTTGCAACATTACTGATGGAAAAGAGGAACACAATATAAAGCAGTCTGCTAGATTATATATATATATAATTGCTACAACAATAACAGGATACAGAAAGAATGCACAGGAAGTGGTCATGTCATGGAACTTCACCAATAAGTAGAGCTTTGGTTTAACTTTGTTAATTATGTAAAGAAGCATTTTGTCAACTCTGGGTTTGACACATTGGGCCTACATACAGGATAGTGTCCCTAACTAGTTTGTTCAGTTATGGTCAAACTCTATCTGCACAATTATGCTGAAAACTCCCGAAAGTCATCTTGAGTCTCACTTAAGTCTGAATTACAGCAGTCAAATTCAAATCCAGTCTTTTTTTTTTGTAACAGAAAACTGACTTTAATCCATGTTTCTATTCCCAACCAAAGTCCTGCTAGCGTGGCGACTCATCCCTCTGCATTACATCCAATGTTTTCAGTAAATAGATTGATAGAAAGGGTCTTTTGTTGAGACTTCTGAGGGACTTTACTCAGTGAATGTAATCTGTAGCCTGATGATATTTTGGCAGTCACTTTGGCACAGGCCTTCATGCTGATGCAGAACATGTGTACTGGGCTTTAATTAACTTTAACTGGATCCTGTCAGTCAACAGAGGCATCATTCGATTGAGAAAAGATAATAAGCCAACCTTGGGAAACATGGAGGAGAGGTCCGACTCGATGCCCTCTTTCTCAGTCTGAGCCTGCATGATTCTCTTCTCTGAAAGTAAGAAAACAATAATTCAAATAATTAATTCAAGATTCCTGGACGCCATTTATTACGATTTCTGCTTTACTATCGAATATAAAAAGTAAAGGATAAGCTGTACATTAATGTATATGTGTAGGTATTTAAGCTTTGATTTTTGTATATCCTCATGAGCCAAGAAAGTGACTTTACATGCATTATAAAAACAATTTAAATATGTGTATTGCTAATATTGCGAATCCATCCAGTTAATAAAAGGGGTTTCCATCTGCTGTTTCATTGTTCTTTTATAAAAGCCGTGTTTCATATTTTCAGTGGGTTTGGAAAAAAACTCTCTCTACGAAACACATTGACATACTTTGTAAACATTTATAATTACCATGATTTTCTTTGATTTTCTGAATAAACTCTCCGAGGCCAAAGTCCAGCTTCTGCAGAACTGGCTTTAGCCACAAACCAATCTCATGAGATGAAATCAGAGGCCACAGGAAAATGCCCAACACTGCAGGGAAAGGTAAAAAAAACAATGCAAAAGAAGAAATTGTTGTCAGAGAAACCACTAACATACCAGTAATAGAAACAAACAAAGAGTAACTGTAGCTTTATTTGCAGATGTTGCAAACCATTTTTGATGCTTTTGATGATACCTTACTAATAAGTTCAGAAGGAGGCCAAATAACTCATTTACATTTCTAGCATTATAGAAATGGTCTAATCACGTGCAAAACTGAAGTGTACTCACCTAGAATATAAGAAATAACAATTCCTGGAATGTAGCGTCCTACGACAGCGACGAAGGTGCACAAACTGCAAACCAGCAGGCAAAACTAGAAGAGATTGGAAGCAAACACAACGACAATGACACCAAAACACATGTATCTACCGTCAGTAAGTTAGTATACAGCTTGTATCAGTAACATTCTTAGGAAAGGTCAAACATTTTGGAAACACCATGAATTTAGATTCCTTATAAGATATTGTTTGTTTAGAAGCTTACACAATTAATTTAGTATAATCAGTTAGTTCATTATCTGATAAGCTCTAACAGATGGTCAATTGTTATAAAAAAATATTTGAAGAATTTTAGAATATAGCAAAACAGTAATTTGATGAAATAAAAAAATTAAAACCGATTTTCTGACTTTTTTGTTGTTGTGATAAAGTGTTACATCACTTTACGTTACGACAAAACTCTTAAAGTATGACAACGACATGGCTCTCTGCTCTACTTTGGTATCTCAGAACAGAGTTTAGTCTGGGGTCTTTCAGACTCTGCCTTAGTCTGAAACACTACCTTACCTTGCCAGGGTTTTGCTGTTTGAAAGCAGATGTCTCCTGGAGGAAGAGTTTGAGGGAGTTGCTGAGCTGAGGTCCAGTCCCAGACCGGCCGTCCTGACCTGAGTCAATTATCTCCCAGCTATAAGATAACACCAACAGAAGCAATGTTAGTTATCTTTCTTAAAACTCATCTTGGCAGTGCCACTTAAAGCATCAGGAGGAAGACAGTTGGATAGTTGGGCATTGAGAGTGTCTGGAGGAGATTTTCATGTTTTGTTCTACGACTAAGCGACTAAATAAATTACTAAACCTCATCACGCTGACACGCGTCATCCATTTGCATAGCGGTGATGATGCACATCCGTTTGACCGTGATGTAGTTTGTTTATAGCCTAACATTAGAATTGTGTTTGTTTAAGATATCATAAACAATTGTTGGCCACAAAGCTTTTTTTCTGCAATATTCCGAAATCCAATGGGGGCAATCTCATTGCTTTTTGTTGAAGGACCCCTTGTGATGCTAACGTCTGGGTCGGCCTACAAACATATGCATTAATTATAGAGATGTCCCGATCCGATCACGTGATCGGGGATCGGAGCCAATCACGTGATTTTCAAAAGATCGGAATCGGGAGAAAAAAATCGGGGATCGGGATTATTATTATATTTTTTTTTAAATACTTTTAAAAAAATTTTTTTTTCAATGTTACAAAACAAAAATGACCATGTTCAAGTCTTAAAGTCATCCTGAGGCCTTAGTTTTGGTTTCAAACAACACAACATCATGTATGTGTTGCTTCTTTGGGGCTTGTTTTCATAGACCTGGTTGCTTATTTCTCTCAAATCTGGCAACAGAGTGGGCAGGGCGCAGTGTCTAATTGTAGCAATAAGCTCAAATGATCGGAATCGGATCGGGAGCAAAAAAAGGTGATCGGGACATCCCTATAATCCATCATTCAATTTTTATGTCAATAACGGAGATTTCATTTTAGCTGCTACGAGAGTGTATGATAGCTTCCGGTTTGGGCATTCTGGCTGCGCATCACTCATTCACCAATGGGTAATGTTAGATGGATTTTAGGAACTTCCCTCGATTCTATTGGCTCTAACGGTTAAAAAGAGGTAGTCAATCATCAAAATCGATCGAGGGGGCCAGAGATATGGAAAAT
>NW_011338219.1:0-2865 GCF_000735185.1 Notothenia coriiceps
AGATAGCTAGATAGATATATTGATATATGGATAGAGATAGACAGATAAATAGTTATAGATAGTGTAACATCTTGGAGAATACAAGATCTTGGATGACTGAGCTCACGTTGAGGACGTAATGCATGTGTGCAGGTTACGTGCCAGTTGAATAAAGATGGACACTCGGAATGAGAGAAGTAGTCCACGTCGTCTGTTTATGTAGAAAATGATATGTCCATAGAACAGAACATTACAGATAGGTCGATAGTTATAGATAGAGAGAGAATCCACAGATTCCATTGGTGTAAGTTTCATCCCTGTGCGATCAAATCTCACTGTTCTGTATGATAAATAAAAGAACATTGTACCTTGAAAATCAATAGCGGGTAAATGTGACCCGTTGGCGGTTTTAGGTATACAGCGACCTCTGGCGGTTCTAGTGTTAAAGCGACAAAGCTGTCACGTTGTTAGTAACAGTATCTGTAGCTCGGACAACCCTGCTATGTTTAGTCTAATCAGATTGCGGCTCATTTGACATGAATTGAGCATTGTCATAGAGAGGTGGAGTGATGTTGATGGTTTTTGTAGACCGACCCGGAAGTTAGCAACGCAGATTTTCCCATTGGATATCAGTATATTGAAGAAAATAAGCTCCGTGGCAAACAAAGGTTATTTAATAGGTTTTGTTCAGCAGGATAATCTCCACATAATTAGCCCAAAAGTGACTTCGAGAAGAGGGAACCAAAACTGTTAGCTTGATAAATGATTTCCGGATTTCAGGACTTGTTTCTGCATCACTTTATTGGGGTGATAGAAATACGATTTATCACCTGCGATTCATTGATTTGTCGACCATTTAGTAGTAGTCAATGACTGATAAATTGAAGCAGTAATAAATGCCCACTTGTGAACATGATGTGTATCAGAATTAAAAAGCAAATTGTGTTTTATTCATTCAGGCCCAAAGTAGTATTTTCTGCCATTCAGCTTCAGCAAAGCAAACACAAGATTTAGACTATTTTGGGTCTCTTTGCTCAAATTCAATTCTGACATTTCTGGCAGGAAATCAATTAAGCAGGACGTGACTAATTAAAAGTTTGCAGTAGAGTGCAAGAGGCACTGAAGCTACCTATAGCTGCAGCTTTAAAGGAATACTCTTTTAAAACCACATTGAAGCAGCTCTAAAGGGCTCAAGCTGATATCTTCACTGTTTCCACATTTTGATAAGGAGAACACACAAAACGTAATTTAAAATCAGATCAATATGAAATTGGAAAAACACCAAATATGCATGTTCATTAACCTCAAATTATCCTGTTTGTTTATGCAGTTCCAGCACAAATGAGCCTGGCTGTAAGTACATCCATTAAATTGGATTAAGTTATTATTTATTATTAGTGCTGGTTAGTTGCTATTAGCAATTGATATTAATGTCCCCGTTGCAGGACAATTACGGGATTTTGATTCGCTAACATCATCTTGAAGTCAAAACTTCTTCTGCCATAAAAAAAGAATGGTTTTAAAAAAAGAGTGAAATACAGACGAGACTGTACAGCCAAAATAGCAAGAGATTCTACTGACCTATCTTTTACTGAAACACAAATTATGTAAATTCCAAGAAGAACAGAGCTAGTTGCATTGGAGCACTCATCAAATACATACATAAACAAATACATTAACAAAAGATGGAGTAGCTGACCGTCTAATGAGGGCTTTTGATGAATGTTCTGGATCTGAAGGAGTACTAGAACAGTGGTAACCTTCAGAGCTAATAAACAGCTGAAGGTTCTTCTGAGAGCAATCAGTGAAATTGATGTTTCCCACCCTGTTTCCATGAGCAGTACACACAATTATTGTTGAGTTAATGTGCAGTACTTTGCTGTTTACATCACCTTTCATTTAGCTTACTCTTTTATCCAAAGCAGTTTACTGTAAAAGTGCATTTAACCATTAAGATACAAACTCAACATAGCAATAATTATGTGAGTGCTTTCAATTAGCCCAACCGTTGTAAGTGCCTCTGCATTGGCTTTAAATAAGCCAAACCTTTATAGTACTACAGGGTTTTGTCTAAACCAGGTAACAGGAGCACCGCGCCTTCTTACTTTAGGGTCTCGGGCGGACGGCCCGGGGGCAATGCAGAGTCCATGGTGGGGGTCTCGGGCGGACGGCCCGGGGGCAAGGCAGAGTCCATGGTGGGGGTCTCGGGCGGACGGACCGGGGGCAAGGCAGAGACCATGGAGGGGGTGTCGGGTGGACGGCCCGGGGGCAAGGTAGAGTCCATGGAGGGGGTCTCAGGCGGACGGCCCGGGGGCAAGGCAGAGTCTATGGAGGGGTGAAGACCACAGCGGGCGAACTCAGGGGGCCGAGCATGAGGGCGAAGGCCGCGGCACTCAGGGGGCCGCGCTCGAGGGTAAAGACTGCGGCTCTCAAGGGGCCGGGCTCGAGGGCGAAGCAGGCGGCGACGGAACGACTCCGGAGGACGGGCAGGAAGGGGCTGACGGGACAGCTCTGGAGGCCGGGCACGACCCGGTGTCGGCCGGACAGGAACCAGAGCCGGTGGGACAGACTTCGGCAGGATCCCCCACGGAAGAGAACCTGGAGTTGGCAGGACCCCCGGCGAGACAGGTGACGGCGGGACCTCCAACAGAACAAGACATGGGATTGGCAGGACCCCCAGCGGAAGAGTAGTCGGCGTGACCCCCAACGGGACAGGACATGGAGCCGGCCGGACCCCCAGCGGAACCTCCAACGGCACAGGACATAGGGTTGGCAGGACCCCCGGCAGAAAAGTAGTTGGCGGGATCCCCAACGGGACAGGACATAGGGTTGGCAGGACCCCCGGCAGGAGAGTAGTCGGCGGGACCCCCAACGGGACAGGACATT
>NW_011338220.1:0-1454 GCF_000735185.1 Notothenia coriiceps
GCACACAGGAAGTGGATTCTGACGAGCAGACGAACGCTCAGGTGTCGGAGATTCTGAGCAGCTCGCTGTGAGGCCGGTGAGTTACAGGAGAGACGCTGGGAGGACGGGTTTCTGTTGGGGAGCCTGAACGCACCTCCAGAGGGGAAAGGGAAAATATCAGGAATAAAGAGTGAGATAAAAAAGTGAGATTATGAGAAAAAAGCAACAATTTGAGAAAAAAGCGAAATATAAGGAAAATAGACATTTGAGAAAAAAAATGTAATGAGAACAAATGTAATCAGAGAAAAATTCTAAATTATGAGAAAAAAGTAAAATTTTGAAAAAAAAGTGACATTTTGAGAACATGTTTTCATTTTGATAAAATATGTGAAATGGTGAGAAGAAGAAATTTAAATCATGAGAAAAAAATGAAATTCTGAAAAAGTAAAATTTGGAGAAAAAGAAAGATTTTGAGAAGAAGTAAAAAAAATTGAAAGAAATATAATTCTGAGAAAAATGTGAAATCCGTTATTACAAATGTAAAGGCAAAGACGTTATTATACGTTTACATGTTGTGTCGCTGTCTGCCATTGAAACGTTAGTTAAACCTCTCTTTGTGTTTCTTTCTCTATTTCACAGGCCCCGCCCCCCCCTCAGCTCTCCGCAGATTGTAAACTGAATAAAGTTGCTGGTTCAACTCTCCGACTCAGAGACCCACGGCTTCGACTGTTACAGAATAATCAATGCCACGAGAACCCAGCTCCTTCTGACGGACGCTTTGCACACGGACCAAACGCTGAAGGTGGACTTAATGTTTCACTCCTTCTTCATTTAAATATCTCACTCTGGATCTGTGGCATGGACTCTACTTGAAGTGAATGTGCAGTCTGTGTGCGTCTCAGTGTTTGATTTCTGCGATCTGTTTAAATGTGGTTTTAATGGAGGGGTTATTGAACGGGCCCCTGGAGCTATGGTTTCATATTTCCTGTTGGAAAGTCAATCAAACGACAGCGCAGAGGCTAAATATGATCACAAGAGAACACGAAAACACTCCGAAGTAAAACAAGAAACACATGCAATCAATTAGAACGCCACTCAAAAGCACTTCAGAGAGACTCAACACAACCTCAGGAGGAACTCAGACCACTACAGACAGACTCAACACAACCACAGGAGGAACTCAGACCACTACAGAGAGACTCAACACAACCACAGGAGGAACTCAGACCACTAGAGAGAGACTCAACACAACCACAGGAGGAACTCAGACCACTACAGAGAGACTCAACACAACCACAGGAGGAACTCAGACCACTACAGAGAGACTCAACACAACCACAGGAGGAACTCAGACCACTACAGAGAGACTCAACACAACCACAGGAGGAACTCAGACCACTACAGAGAGACTCAACACAACCACAGGAGGAACTCAGACCACTAGAGAGAGACTCAACACAACCACAGGAGGAACT
>NW_011338221.1:0-3519 GCF_000735185.1 Notothenia coriiceps
TTGTCCAAAGAGGTTGTGTTCTACAGTGTGGCTGAATGTAATCGTTGCGTAGCTTAGCGGAGTTTGACATTTGCGCTTGGGGGGGCAAACCTTTTTTACTGACGTCAGTACACAGCCCCAAATATTGCGTGGGGTGCTACGGATACAGTAGCAATAAAGCCAGCGCTCACCGCACTGAGTATGACTTTTCCACACACGAACACAACTCGTCCCGTCATGCACGCCTCATGCTGCCGTACACACACACTCATATGGAAGGGGCGGTCTCTCCCCCCAACAACAGTGCATTACATAACTGTAAAACTGATCATAACTGTGCACATCTTAGAATTATTTGATAACTACTATATCCCTTGGTTACTTGAAAAAGCTACAATATTATTAACCAGTGTCCTACCTTATTAAAATATTGATATACAAAATATTTGTATTGGAACACTTTTCGACGTAGTAATGCTGTAACATATTTCAGACACTAGGGGGGGCAAAATCCGCCTATGGGCGTTCGTATGTTTTACTTGCTGTGTTTTATGCCTTTTATTCTACATTTTATAGTTGTAATTTGAATTGTGTATTGTTTACTGTATTCTGTAAAACACTTTGTACATTCTTGTTTAAAAGGGGGCTATAGTTTTACTTACTTACTTACTTACTCTCTCCAATACAATACAACCAAAACGACATTGTGGATAAAGTTTTGAATGAATCGATGTTGACGTTGTTTCACAAATAGTGTTATGTTTCAAATCAAAGTCTGTGTGGTAGTGGGTGGCTCAAACCAACAAGACTTTCACCTAGGAGACATGGTGTTTGTGTCCAGTGTAAAACCAAAAGTCAATGTTGAGTTAGAAGAAACTTGCCTCTAACTCAGGAAGTATCCCCTCACCTAAACAGATCAAGTTTCGGTGTGCTGTTGTTTATGTTTTTGATTTAGAAAGTGAATCTCCCGTTTAGACTCCCACAATCTGGGAGAAAAGACTTTGCAGTGTGTGTTTTTTAATATGTGTGTGTGTCATTAAGTTTAGATACTTTAACAGCTGCTTCCTGCTGTCAGACCCCTCCTATTTGTCTCATTTCAGTTTGAAAGCACAACAAAAACAGGATCATTTGAGATGTTTTCATGCAGTAAGTACAGTGTTGATCCAGCTCTGTAGAAGTCAGCGAGGTCTTAAAGCTGCATTACAAATAGCCGATACATGATAGCGCCATATTTTTAGATACTTCCAATCAGGAAATTTCCCTACACACCCGGCATCAGATCAAAACACACAGGACATTTCGATTATGGAAACTCCTTCATGTCACAAGGTGTTGGGAATACTTAACGTAGCAATACCTTACCTTCAACTGTCTCAGGCATACGTTAGCAATTCCAACAGTAAATCCTTTTGTGCAGATTAAGCTGCCATGAAAATATGTATAATAGATCCTTCGAGTCCTCGCGATATAATCCCAATGTTTAATTCCAATCCCAGAACGTCATGTGGTGCAGAAGATATGTGAAAACCCACCGGAGACTCTACACCTCTTTCCTTAATCTCCTTACTTAAATCTGCGTTTTCTCGTCTTGATCCAGAAGTAAAAAACGTGTCATGGGTCCAAGTGATTGGTCCTGATTTCCAGGGGAAGAGGCTGAGGAGACGGACAGAGACCAATTTAAGGTGATCACTGTCTTTGCCCTTTGCCTGGGTGGGAATATGGTTGTAGATACAGCAGCTTGCACCCCCCCTCTCTAACTGTTCTGACAGATTTAGACCAGTGGGAGTGACGGCCGATGGGAACAGAACAAGTAGAGAGAGCCTTTACGGTAACTTTACCTCACCAGACAATGTTTCTGCACGTCATTACAGATCCACACTGCTTTAAACATCTATTAAACCTCAATCTATTCTCTTTATTTGTCTTTATTAGTCAGAATATAAGCCTGAATGTAATGAGGTACCGTTGCACTCATGCCATGTTTCAGAGCCCCAGGCCTTGAGTTATTCTTAGACCTTCTGCCTGCCGCTGGTATTCTGCTTCGCCTTTTTAGGCCAGAGGCGTGACCTTACACCCCACCAGTCCTACACCCCCCTCCATTTTAAATAACCCCCCCGCCCCCTGCAGACCTCCTCTAGTCGGGACAGAGCTGTCATCAAGTGCAGAGAAGGAGGGAGTTACACTGGGGACAGACTTCTTCACTCCCCCCCCCCCTAGAGCCTACAATTAGTATTCTTGTTGTCACAAAGACAGCTGAATAATAATAATAATAATAAGGCTTTATTTATATAGCATTTTTCATACAACACATGCAGCTCAAAGTGCTTTACAAGTTAAGTTAAAAATACACAACAAAAAGTTCCCCTCAGATTATTTGTCAAGAACTTTACAGACCTGTCAACGCAGCAAAATATAACATGTTATCAGGTTAAAAGACACAAGGAGGTCAAATGTATGATAATACAAATAAAATAAATAATGGTTTCTCTCTGACAGATAAGACACAAGACAACTGAGTCTATGCAACAATATCAAATATAAAACCCCATGAACATATAGGTACAACAGAAATAAAAATAAAAAGATAATAGTTATAAAAATGCCATAATTTTACTATAAAGGTTAAACGATTAAGAAATAAAAAAGACCAACGAAAAAAGAAATATTGCTATTGAAGCATGTTGGATTAATAAAATAAGATAAAATCCTTTAAGACCGATGAAATACATAAAACAATATAAAGGTAGGTAAATAATAAAGACTAAAATAACATTTAAAGTGGGGGTTGCTAATAAAAAGCTAATCTAAATATAAATAACTTTTAGAGTCTAGAATCTACCCGGCAACACACTGCATTTGGTTTCTTTTGCTTTTCAGATGTACAGTATGTGTGTAACAATTGTAAATATGCTGTTGTTTGGTGTCAAAAATGTATTTGTAATTCATTTATTATAATCGCACAAATTCTGTGTTCTTCATTTACTAAATACAGAGGTGGGAAGAAGTGGAGTACAAATACTTTGTTACTGTACTTAAGTACATTTTTCTGGTATCAGTACTTTACTCCACTACTTATTTTTCTGACCACTTTTTACTTTGACTTCTTACATTTTGAACCCAAATACCTGTACTTTCTACTTCTTACATGTTGAACACAAATACCTGTACTTTCTACTTCTTACATGTTGAACTCAAATACCTGTACTTTCTACTTCTTACATGTTGAACACAAATACCTGTACTTTCTACTTCTTACATGTTGAACACAAATACCTGTACTTTCTACTTCTTACATGTTGAACACAGATACCTGTACTTTCTACTTCTTACATGTTGAACTCAAATACCTGTACTTTCTACTTCTCACATGTTGAACACAAATACCTGTACTTTCTACTTCTTACATGTTGAACACAAATACCTGTACTTTCTACTTCTTACATGTTGAACTCAAATACCTGTACTTTCTACTTCTTACATGTTGAACACAAATACCTGTACTTTCTACTTCTTACATGTTGAACTCAAATCTTCTCACAT
>NW_011338222.1:0-7746 GCF_000735185.1 Notothenia coriiceps
GATAAATGTTTAGTCTTCTCAAGCACCAACTATCAAATATCTCTCCTGATTGTTGGCACTTGACAATCACCTTTCCCTGAATTTTACACAGGTGTAACTAAAGTCAGATTTAAGGGTTGTTTATATTTCACATCATTAATCCAAATCTGTAAAGTAACTAAAATAAATGTGGGGGGGGTACACGTTAGGACACGTTCGAGTCTTGATTTGGATAGTGTGCCGTCGGGTTTCATTCTATTTCAAAGTGCTGTTTGGCGCGTGTAAACTTCGCACACTGCCACTCCAACATACAATCACAGAGCTTGAGAACTAATCACGGGGTTTGTCAAACAGAGCACATGGTGTAGTCCTAAACGATAGCTGGGGATTCTGGGTAGTGTAGTGTCTTCTGCCATCCTTTACTCCGAAAAAATATTTGTTTCTCCGAATCGAAGGGGAAAAATACAAAAGCATTGCACACAATTTAAACCAATCAATGTTGTGTAATTAACAAGGATAATCTGGTGTTTTTTAGTCGATGAGTAGTGCAGATATCACTGTCAAATCAATCGACAGTAAGGGGAATACTTACTTCCGGGTGTACAATTCTATTATTGTTATCCAATGGGAATGGACGCTCACATTGCCTTTAAGGGCTGCCGACACAAACGAATGCCGTGCTTCCATGAGCGTCAAATCCCGCCGCAGATGGGAATACATGCAATCAGTTGAAAAACTATTTGCCTATCTCCTAGCTGAAGGAGCCTAGGAGCGTCACAACTGCACGCCACGGGGACCCTGACCAAGCGTCGCTCCTGGACGTTTATGGAGTGAGAGTGTGTTGATATCCTGTGCATTTAATGCTATATATTTTGGATGTACTGAATGTTCTTCTGGCATACAAAGTAGAATGGTAGTACAGGTACCCCCCCCCTCACAGACACTGGTCTGTTCATGTGATTTGTTGACAGTAAGAGTATTTAACATATATCATCAGCTCTATCATTTAGTGAAGTGTTGATGTAGAGTGACACACACCTTGCACACTCTTGGGATATACAGTAGGAGATAGTAGGCACACCAGAGGCTGGCCAAACAGATTAGTGAAATGCTATAAGGACAAACAAAAGACAACAAAGTCAGATTAATTATAAGAATATACATTTACGGTCAGATCATTCATTCATATACACAATAGGGTTTTTAATCCCCCAACCCAATAATATAAACATTCAGAGAATCATCAAATAAATGTAATTATTCACATTATTTGGAGTCTTCGGTGGATGTGAACAGGGAGTGCAATAATGCACATATTCAGTTGGTTAGCTGTGGGCTACAACTTATCCCCGTGGTTTTCTTTGCCTACATTTGTTCATATTTGACAAATTGATACCATTAAAAGTATGCTCAATGATTTATAAGCAAATCCTGTTTGTAGGGTACACTTGAATGTAAAGACGACTTTACTGGATTACTCTGATACTGAAGAGAACTTAAACACATGATAATGGTCAGGAAGTTTTATGGGGTAGGTTATAAGTGCAAGTAGGTTATAAGATGATATCAATGGGAAATGATAAGTCACACTGAATCTAAACATGTGTGTCAGGTCTCAGGTGAGTGAGAAAAGCTGTCGGAACATGTTTACGCACCTTGTAGGATTTGCTGTTTGTAGAATCCACAATTACAAAAAGTGGTTTCCGGGTGAAAGGGAATAAGTCTCCTGGATGAAGGCTGCAACATCACAACAGGTACATGTCAGGAAGCTTCTGCTGGCTACATATGGTTATATTATATCATTAACACTATTATTAACACAGAGTGTGGGCAGCACACATCTGACTGAATCAGATCAGATTTAGACTTAGTCCCAACATCAAACAGAATGTATTCTTGGGTTAGGTCTAAAGCAGCATTCTTCTCTTAAACATGGACACATATTCAACTTTTCGGCTTTCCAAAATGTTTCTAAATCAACATCTTTAAGAATTAGAATACATCTATAAAACAAATCAATAATCACCAGTGCATTTCTTTCTGGGCCTGATTCCTCTTCTGCACCGTCTCTCCGTTCACCACATCTCGATTTGTGTTTGTGAGAACTCCTCCAAAGTCATATGGTCCTGCAGGATACATTGAATAAGACATGAAACACATGATAAGACATAGCTCATAACTCAGTGATTGCTTTTTAAAGACGTTGATGCATTCGAATGGGCGTCACAGTTATACAGTTTAGAGGCAGTTTTATGAGAATAACCCTCCTGTTTTCTGGGCAGACTTTTGGGAGATAACATTCTGTGATTACAGGATTTAGCGCTACGATATCAGGAAAGTGTTTCAGATATGGAGAGAAAATGTTGATGATAGTTGAACCGTTCTTACTGTAACTGTGAGCCTTCAGCGAAAGTCAAAACAATCATTAACTATTTCTCCCCATATGAAGGGACATACTGCACATCTGCATTTGTACAACATCCAATAGAATTGCCCTCTTTCTGCAATGACCCGTGATTGGTCAAATGCCCTGTTGAGTGTAAGTTGTCTAAAGACTAAAAAGAGCAGAAAGATGTAGAATTGAAGCTTTCTCCCAGATCAATTGAGGTACAATATGACGAGAGGTATTTATGACATTTAAAAAAAGAAACTGCCAACCCCAGCTTTAAGGTACAACAACGTAACATTTTGTAAACTTCTGTTAAACTACCTGACCATTAAGTGGTGTCAAAGTCAATCAGAAGAACCAGCTTTGCTTTACATGACGGTCAGATCCAAGTACAGCTTCCTGACTTTATGTATGGAATACATGACATTATTAGCTTCATCATTCATTTTTTAAATCTCTTATCATCAGTGACTTCTTTTGCAATTGCAGTCTTTATTAAATAATGATTATAAGAGGGAGGAACGACCCCTCCTACATTTTTGCAGCAACTTTTCATTTGACATTATTAGAAAGTGAATTGTGTTTGTGTTTGATAAGGTCGGAAAGAGCAAAACATGAAACCAATATTTTCAGATGTAGCCTGTCTTCTATGGACGCAGCTAAGAAGCTGAATGCCGTGCCAAGAATAACACAGCACACCCATTCAGACAACCTTTGCCTGTTAAGTTGCCAATGTGAATGATATATCATTTAATATTATGTTTAAAATATACATTTGTATTTATTAATTTCAGAACACATAAGTAAGATTATGAGTTGTGTTCATTTACTTACCTTCATAATCTGAATGTCCGGTGGGGAACACTCCGGTCGCTGACAGGTAGACGAGCAGAGCGCTGTTGGCAGGCAATTCCTAAACATGAGGGCAATGAGAGAAAAGATGATTTTGCTAAGTATATTTTAGATGGAAGGGCTAAATGTACTTTCACTGCTGACATGAAATTGTTATATTAAAATAAAAGAATAATCGGCAGGAGAGAATCTAACCAAATATTGTTACCAACTATGAGAATCTCCCCCCACCTGTAAACATTTTTTCAATAAAACTAAATAATAACCTGCATATATGCCGTATCATGTGGTGAATATACGTGACAGATCGTGGTGATATTGTAAGTTTTAATACAGACCATTAACTTGAGTAGTATTTAACCCAGAAGGTTATGAAGAGCGAACACTGACCTTAAAAGAGGCAGACAGGAAGGTATAAAGCTGGCTGAACGTGGGCTTGTACAGCAGATACTTGTGAGGGTTTTCCCTTTTAGCTGGCTTCTCATTTGGTTCCTGTGGGAAAAGGTTTTCAAGAATTACTGTTCAAATTTCATTCCAACATTTCTGTATGCTTGGCAGGATGGTTAGTCTTCCGGAGGAAATGACGTGTTCTTCACGTTTATAATCCGTAATCAGTCAGACACCATTGGCCACAGTTGAGTATAAGTGGGGATGCTATATTATTTGATTTCAACCATTTTTCATCAACTTTGTTCTTTTTAAAATTAATGTATTTAACCTATTAATGCGGGGAGAGAAGAGTGGCGGCGGCAGAGCATACGCTCGTGAACTTGTCAACGGGGGGCTCGTGAAATATTACGCGCCGTTGTATGACCGGTTGTGCATGCCCACCGGCACGCTCGCGGGAGTCGTGCCAGCAGCGGAAACTAACTCCCCAGACATTTCAATGATTGTAGCGGCATAGTTAAGGTCTGGAAACGACATAAGGGCCCCGCATAACACCGGAGCCTGCTGCGGGGAAACTTTGCGGCTGTTTTGAGTTTGTTCTAATCCGTCCCAAAAATGACGTGAACTGGCTTTCAGATTTTTCGCGTCATTGTCAAAAGTAATTCGCTCATAACGACGGAATATAGTCGGTTAACGCGACCTCTGCCTCGGAAGCACTGCTGAGGGGCGCCTGGGTCACTGGCTGAGGGTCCCTGGGACACACCTGCTGAGAGGGCCCCTGGACCAGCTCTGTCTTGAGGGGCCCCTGGGACACAACTGCTGGGGGCCCGCTGGGTCACACTGATGAGGGGCCCCTGGGCGACACTCTGCTTGAGGGGGGCCGCTCGGACACACCTGCTGAGGGGCCCCTGGGACACACTGGCTGAGGGGCCCCTGGGTCATCTGTGCTGAGGGTCCCTGACACTCTGGCCTGAAGGGGCGCCTGGGACACACACTGCTGAGGGGCCCTGGACACACTGCTGAGGGCCCTGGGACACACTGCTGAGGGGGCCGCTGGGAGCACTCCTGCTTGAGGGCCGCTGACACAACTGCTTCCTTTATGAGACCTTAACAAGAAGCTCTTTGGTCGTGATACTTCGTTCGAAGTAAGCACACACGTTTGGTTCTGTTTCATATTAAATACCTCAGGCATACAGGCTTTATTGTCTGTGATCAACTTCACACACACTGATGTCATTGTTGTGAAGCCAAATCAAGTCACGAAACCAGGCTTTTGATAAGAAAAAAAAGGGCTATCCAATATTCTGTGAGAAATATAAACAAGAAGACCTTGAAATGAATCTTTATGCTAATGCTTTTCTCTTTATGTTTGTTAAACAATAATTCAGACAGAAACATAGGGGCCTGCCAAGAGCACTATCTTACAGACCTTACAACTGCAGCCAGCGGCTCCTGTTTGGAGGTCTGTGTTGCCAGGGTTTAGCAGCGCGCCTCTCCAAAGCTTGAAGCATGGCGGAAGCATATCGAATGGTTAATCACTGATTCAGGCCTGAAGAAATAAGAACAACAGCTTGGCATAACCATTACAATGAGCAGAGAACTGTGAAGAATTAATATTTAAGCATTTGGTTTATTAAGATGAAACAAAAGTTCAGGGCTTAGAATCGGAGTGAAACCTCCTAACTCTCAGGCACATACATGGCAACCACAGCACACAGTACATTTGACCTCTGCATTTAACCCATCCTAAGTACTAAGGAGCAGTTGTTTTTAGTACAGAAGAGAGTAGTTTTAGTAAGAAAAAAAAAATGAAGAATTTCAAGATGCGGTGTTGATCCGCGATGCGTAAATCAGGGGAACAAAAAACACTGCATGTCAGCGAGTCATATTAGGCGGGCGCTGGAAGCATTTGAAAAATGTTACTACAGTTGTCATGTCAACATGCTGTATAACCAGGGGTGCACACAACTTTCTCAGTGAGGTAACTCAGATGAGTACCTGGGTCAGTGTTGGTACTCCCAACTTTCTGGCTCCGCCTCAAACTTCCCATGAGCGCTCCTGTATGCCGCGAATGTCAAGGGGAGGGTGGTGGTAGTGAGTGCAGAGCGTTGTGACCACAGAACGCGTGTGAACATTGATCAGCTGTTTTAGGCGCGTGGCTGCTGTAGCAGACCCGACGGTACGCAGCAGCCCCTGTCTGTGGCAAACGGAAGGCCAATCTGTCGTCCGGTGATCTAACCGCCTTCTGAAAAGCTTCACAAGTAGCTCTGGTACGCTAATCGCGCTTGAGACAGCAAGTGACGGTACGGCATTTCAGATTGTTGCCGGCGGCGACTTTACGTTTATTTTGCGACGTTTAGGTCTGTCCTTCTTGGGTGTTCCGTTGCTGCGTACCTTCGTAGCCAGCTTATGTGCACCCTGTGTAGTAACTTGATAAACAACCAGGCCCATGGATATGTCTAAATACAGTGAAGTACAATTTTACATTTACGATTTTTTTGGTCCGATGTCTTCGGGACATTTAAAAAAAAGGATTTATTTTTCAAATCAACAGTTGGGCATTGATGGAAGTTACTTAGTAGCATGACTGCAGGACTGTATTACACCATTCGAGGGACTTTAACGCAGAGTATTTTTATTTTAGCACTACTTTATACTCTACTCCACTACAGTTTTGGAGGGCAGATTTTTTGTTCAAATACATTTTCCGCAACAATACTATACAATACTCTTACTTAAAAGGCATTCACTTAACTTGAAATTGATATTTACAGTGTGCGTATTAGTGCTTTTACTCAAAATAAAGAATTCTGACTCTTTTTCCACCACTGTCAGTTTGAAACGCCTACAGGCCCCGAGGGCAATCATTTTCTAGCGGCCGTGCGTAGGATTTACACCCGTGGGAAGGTTGCAATAAGTAGCTAGAAATAAAAAAAATGAGGTACAGACATTTTCGCGATTCACAAAACATTGCGTACGCGGCCGAGGAAAGTGGCATATAAGCCACTTCGCTACTCCCGGTTTCCCTTTAATAAATCACCAATCAATCGAAATGCCGGTGCAGGGCTTTTGCGGGCTTACGTAACGCCCATAATTTGCCAATAATAGTCAAAAGAAACGCGCCTTTCATTCATTCATTTTGATTAGACCGCATGAGAGAAGATCGCAGGAAATAGACGACAGTAAACAGTAAAAAAGACATTCTCCACACCGTGTCAGGATTTTGGTTATTTGGATGGTCCTCGGATAAGAATCATGGGATGTTTGGTGGAGTTGAACGCAGAGTAGGCAGCATGGAGGTCGGATCGTCACCTATAATAAATACAAGTGGGTCCCAATAAAGTTCTAATGACAAAATAAAATACACAGCCTTCCTCCAAGGCGCCAGTGTGTTTGTACCGGGGGGAAAGGAGACCGGCCCTTGAGGAGAAACTAAGCATGATCCGGGAATCCCTCCGAGGGAGTCATGACGACTGGATCTGAATTATTTGTTTGGATTTGGTGTTTGTGTTTTCAGACTTGTTGATCAGGCAACTATATATTCCCATAATCCCACCAGTTTAAAGGAAAATAGCCTAATTGTGTTGTGTATATATAGTACTTCAGCTGTACAATTTTACTCAACATATGTGTGTTCTAAGTTCCATACCTCCTGTGTTTTTACGAGCGCCTATCAAAGCTTGGCCAACCGGCATAAAATGATTAGACATGATGTATATAAACCATGCTCGGTATCTACACCTATAGAAATGGCAACCGGCGTCAGTGGTTTAGACGTATTATGTCGCTCTTGCTTACTGCATCATTTTGAGAAAACATTTCTTAACATATACACAACATATTTCGAGGTGGTTGTAAATGACCATATCCGTATTTATTTATTTCTCCAGTTATGTTTTTGGGTGCACCTGGAGGGTCTCAAACAGGCATTTGTTCTAATCATATTTAAGATTGGGCTTTAATCAATTTTGTGGAAAAATAATTCTTCATAATATCGATACAAGTGATGATAACCATTTTATTATGGTATTATTTTCCACATATTTCCTCCCATTCTTCTTCTGCCAACGTGTCGCCAGTTCGCGTCCTCTCCGCGTTTTAGATGCTTAGTGAGCAGCATCGGATTCAGAGTTTGCGTG
>NW_011338222.1:9214-15097 GCF_000735185.1 Notothenia coriiceps
GAGCCAGGAGGGGAGGTGGGGGGTGCTGATGAGGGTGTCGGATTGCTGTAAATGTTGCTGATTTTGGTTTGGAAAAACGAGAGGAAGGAGTTTCACTGTTCGGTGGTGAAGGATGAGGTGGCGTTGTCACAGGCTTTGAGAAGCTTGCTGATGGTTGAGAACAGACGCTTGGGGTTGCTGGAGCCAGACTGAATGAGTTGTGAGTAGTAATTAGACCGGGCTGCTTTGAGTGTGTTACTGTACTGCTGTAACATTTGACCTTTTTAGAGAAAAAGGTCAAATGTCACTTGTTTTGCATCAAAAAGGTTTAGCAAAAAAAACTCCACCTCTGAGGTGATTTGGGTGGAAATTGCCGTTTTTACCGTTTCTCTGGAACCCATTGGTCGATTTTGGTGATTGACATCTCTTTTTGACCGTTAGAGCCAATAGAATCGAAGGGTAATTTCCACATACACACACACTACCATTGAGAAATGAGAGCTATGCGGACACAGTTTTGCATGAGAGCGAACCTATCTCTCGCTCTGACATCTGGAAACGGAAAAGCAGGTTTATTGCTTATAGATTATCAGAAATCATTTCAAAGGGACACAGACACATTGGATTAACCTTCAGAAGCGTTTTTATCGTTTTAATGCCATTGAAGACCACTTTTGACCAGACAACGGCAAAGGTAAGCCATTTTGTCGTTTTTAGCTACCTAGCGCCACATGTTTTGATGTCTGTTCTTGTTAATATCTTCGCGAGTTCTTATCATGGAGTGATGATGTATGTACCGATCGATTCTGTGTATTCTCACGATGCTAATCGATGGGTTGGACGTGCAGCTACGATAAGTAATAAGGGTGTTATGAGTGAGTTTCTGTGCAGTAATGCTCTAGCATTTTCCCACTCATGGCTAATTCAGAGGCAGAGCGTTAGCTTTGTTTGTTTTTTTGAAAAAATAAATAAAAATGATCAGTTAGCTGAGGTTCTTCCCGTTACATGGATATAAAACATTCATAGTTTATTGAATATTAAGAAACACTCAGACGCTGTTTCCTGCAGATGACGCGTTTTTCCCCCCGGTGTTGGGGTAGAACAGGTTAAGTGTAATTTGGCTTGGCTTCCTATTTTTTATGGACATGCTTTTATTTTGAAGGAGAGTTAGCGCTGTTGACAGGAAGTTGTTGTTGCTATGGAAACATTGTGATGGAGATTAACGGAGAAAAGTCATATCTACATATAAAGATGGAGAAAGTAAACGATAAAGTGTATGGTTAAGTGTAATTACCCCCTGAAGTGGCAAAAGCTCTTACGCTGATATTGGAGATTTCAATAAATTGAAGAAAAAAAAATACGAATAACGAAATTGAAACCCGAATAGTACTCCAACGAACGAATATTCGGATATTCGGGTACAGCCCTAGTACAACTTAAGATAAAAATGAACACATAATTAAATATGAACCCCGGTTTGATGATTGACAGGTCACAGAACAATGGGAGCTATCTACCCTTACCCACAATTTAAAGTAGGTCACACAGACTATCTCCTCTTTACTCTTCTTTGTTTGTTTTTCACTTAGTTCAGCTGTCAGAACTAAGTGAAAAACAAACAATGGCATAAAATATTATTAATATGTTGGGTAGTAATAGATTTCTTTATTTTCTTCTCAGAATGTACCAGAATGCGAACTTTATATGTTAGTATTTCTAAAAATCTCTTCCAGACCCCCTTCTGGGGTTGGGTTTTCAGCATGTGTGCCTTTTTATGTTATACAGTTCAGCTTTGATTCCATCATCTCATTAAACCTTTTTTAAAAGCATACTTTAGTTCTGTGAAGGGATATAAGGGATATATGTACTTCACTTTAATTACCGGTAATAATATATGCAGAAAAGCGTATATATATATATTACAGCACGATTTTTTGTTGAATATATTTGAGTGGTTGTTGTCGGGTCGCGATTTATTGACAAAGGAAAAAGTGGGTCCCGAGGCCTGACCAGTTGAGAACCACTGCTCTAGGGGAAATATGTTTTTAATATTGTTTGTTTGAAAGCCAACAAACTGTCTTCTTTAATAAACTGGTCCACAACAGTATTTATGTGTAAGAAGTGTGAATTATAATTATAATTAGTGGGTTAAAACCTGGTTGTTACAGTTTCCGATGATGAGTGCATCTGCAAGCACAAGCTGCCCCACCACCATGCCTTGCTCCAGCGGGGGCACACTGCCCTCCTGCAGACGGTTGCTGTTGACAACCACAGAACTGTTGTCGTTCAGAACTACCACTGGATCTGCCTGTTTGGTAAAAACAGAGAAAAACAACAATGACCCACAACAGGCAACTCCTTCCAGCCAGATGAAATGTTGCATTAATGGGTTACCATCAGTAACAAACCATCAGTCTTGCTCTGTAACAGGTTAAACAGTTATGAGATATTAAGATAGGCTAAATACAGAATTAAAGAAACCTCAGGAAAATCTAATCAAACATGGATAATAAAATAGACAACATTGACAGTTTCATTTGGAGGTCACTTACCTCTACAAAAGCTGCCACTTCCTGTAGAACCAGGTTCCATTCCAGCTGGTCCTCTGTGTTAAACCTCTGTGTGTAATCTTCAATTTCCTCAGATAACTCCTGCAGGTAGCAAACACACATATATTTCAAAGAAGGTCATGAACAGCTACAAACACAAACACTTATTTTATAGTTTTAAAGTTGGACTTCTGCTTGACTCACAAAGTAAGATCTAGTACAGGTTCCATGACAGTCTCACTCGCCCAGTATTCTAAATGTCTAAAGTGGAGCCTGCAATCAGAGTTTGGCTTTTGAAGCCAGTGTATTTGTTTTGATGTCTGACTAAGAGAAACACTCCCCACATTCTCTCTTCTCTATGAACAACAGACGTTTGGTTTGATCCACTTGGCAGAATGAGCCGCACATGCTGGGCTGTAATGAGGAGGGAGGGGGGTTTAATGGGTGAGGAGTTTCTAGTGTCACATGAGGAAGAGAAGGACAATTCTTACTTAATTACCCAAATTTAATCTGTCAGTTCTGTCCTAGCCACAAGCTTAAAGTTAGCATGGACCTCCACAGCATTGGCAAATGTAATGGCCCCCTCCACAGCAAAGGACCCCCAGTCCCATTGATGGGGAAAGATAATTCCCCAATCTAAGCAAGTACTTTCAGTGTTTCCTTATCTTTTTTGCCAAGTGGATACAACTTGTCTCCCCACTGCCACTTCCAACACACACAGTTGAAAGTGGAGGTAAAGACCACTGGCCCTACCTACCTATTAACAGAGCACACACACCTGGAACAGCTCACTTCAACCCTGAAGGAAATCAGGACCCTCTCAATAAAACCTGCTCTCCTCTCCTGCACCACAGCAGGCTACTGCTCGTTACAGCAGCCTGGTAGACCCCCACAGCAGCCTGGTAGACCCCCCACAGCAACTGGAAATGATCAAATTGCACCATGTTCTTTCTTCTGTGTGTGTTTCATTCCTTTCTTTTCTGTTATTTGTTAGTATTACTGATGTTTGTTGCAACTGCACTGGTATCCCCTGTGGTAAATGATTGTGTGTGATTTGTTCCATTTACTTTCCAACATCCTTTTGGCTGTCCATATCCCGTAGTGAGACACTGAAAGGAATGATTTGAATGATGAATGATATCAAAAGATGCAGGAATGTGTCCATTCTCCTCAGGAGTTTTCATCACTTAGCATGCTATAGTTAAGGGAAACTGTATGACATACCTTAACCAAAACTTTGACTAGGTCCATCTTGTTCAGCAGTAGACAGACGACTATGTAGCGAGCATAATATCGAAGCTTCTTCACTACTAACTCCGGCCTGAGGGAAGATAAGTCAATATTACATTTAGATCTCAGACAAACCCACGTTAAAGAACACCAACATTTGTATTTCTTCGTTGACACTTTCCGACGTCTGAAGATTACAAATAGTTGTTTTCCGGCACAAACCTGATCATCTTAGTTTGCCATAAATATATGATTTAATCATCAACAAACCCCAAGAGCACATCCAAACCAACATCAAATGTATCAACTTCAAATGAATGTGTATCATTCCTGATATATACTACAGTGGCCAGTTGTTTCAAGAAATTACTTTTCTAAAATCTACTTTTACATTCACGACATCTTTGATAGGAACCAACACGAAGAAAACATTCAGCTTGATCAGTTTGTTTTTTCTCTTCTTCTATGCTTTCTTCTATATATTATCTATTCGTTTTATTTCTCAATTTGTACTTCCATTTCATTCATGGATTCACCTCTATTCCTGTTTCCTTTCCTTTCTTCCTTTCCTAGTTGGGATTTAGGAGCCGTTTCTTTTCATAATTGTTGTAGACAGGTGTTTGAACTCTTGCTCAACTTATAAGGGTTGAGTTCTTTCCTGCAGGTATGTATGCATGTGCAGTATGACTTTATGTAAACCTTTATAACATGAGATGTGTGTATATTTTGAATCACAAAAACAGTCAACTTTCAAACAATAAATGTCCAAGCTGTTTACTGTAAACTAGGCAAAGACTTATCTACTTCCTGATATTGAGACTCACAGCATTTTAAGTACATATTGTATACATATTATATAAATATATATACATATTGTAAAAATGTACCTGTCCTCTTTGTTGACCTGGAAGTAGTAGGAGCGCTGGCGGATGGCTGAGTAGAAGGAAAAGGCCTCGTTCAGGTAACTCGTTTCTGAGGTACGAAGGCTGTCAATCAACATCAGAAAGGTGGATTACTATCTCTGTGTAGCACTCCCATTTCAAATACATTCATTACATTGCAATCACTCTCAGCTGAGTGTTTTTTCTACCACAAGCTCTTCACTAAGCCAGCGTCAGTGGTGGTGTTAGAGGATCTGAAACTAAATGAAATATGAATAGTGAATATGCCAATAATGTGTCATCAGAGCAGGGCTGTATTGTGGAAGAAATTAAGAGGGAATGGTTTTTACTGAAGTTATGTTCCTAAGGTAAAGCTAATAGACCCTGTAAATGCAATATGAAAATTACAAAGACAATGGAGAGTATATTAGGCATATTTTAAATGTACTGCCACTTACAACAGAAGATGACTTTGGAAAATGATCTTCTCCGACTGCCTCTTAGTTCAAACAACTAGTGGCCAGTTAAAGTTCCAAAACCCGCCCCTTACAATCTCTGATAACCTATAGAACTCAGTGAGTTGGCCATGATGATATGCTGAAGAGAAATCATTGTTTATACATTAACACATTTTATTTAGGTTAATGTCTGTATATGTCAGAAAAGTGGACAGTACATGCAGGGTCGGCGTCATGGGGGGTCATTCGCGGGCCATGCCCCCCCCAAATGAGTCACTGTGCCCCCCCCAACGCAGGGCGGGCAAGCCTTGCCACTTTGCAGTTTTCTTCTTTTTGTTTTAAAAATCATATAAGTGAAAACGTTTCCACTAAAAGTTTTTTGTGTGAAATAAATCAGAAATAAAGAATACAAATATAAAACACAGCATGAGGTGTGCTCACTGCTGCTCTCTGATTGGTGTGTTGCTTGACCAATGACCCCCGACCTTTGTTATCATTACGTGGCTGTGTCTTTAGACAGGGTTGCCAACTCTCACGCATCTGGCGTGTGACACACGCTTTCACTCTCAATCTCACGCTGCCCAAACTATTCTCACGCCAAAAACAAGATGAACCGGCGATCGTTTTTGGTTGGATATTTACAATGTTGAGTTGACAGCTGCTCAAGCGGTCGTTCCGTCCCCACCACTCTTAACGTTAACAGCCAGCAGAGCAGTGGGAGCCGGTTGGTCAATCCCCGACCCGTATTGCGCATGCGCAGATCTAAGATCCAGTAGAAATGATAAA
>NW_011338223.1:0-6358 GCF_000735185.1 Notothenia coriiceps
AGAAGGGGTCACAAACATAAGACCAGCTGTTAATAAAGCTCTTCTGACCTTAGCTGGCATGTGGGTATATATATTAATGCTGCCCATTATGGGCACAAGCAATTTTCACCCATTTATTAATTATATGTTTTAAATTAGAGTGTTTCCTATCCCCTAAACCTCCAGGGATGTACACAGTATACTGGCAACTTCTTATTATGGGAAATACGAAAACGTCTTTTAAAACTACAACTCCCAGTAGAGACGTGCCATAGATAGAGAACATGTTGCGAAACACAATATCGATAGCAGCGTCCCTAGCAACAAGTAACAAGTAGTTAATAATAATAAAGACATTAAGAAAAAGGCATTTTAAACAGTCATTAAAAAGCAACACAATCTACCTGCATTGCATTACTCTAAACGTGTAATAACGTGCTTTAACCAGTAGGTGGTTTGGGTTAAAAAGCTGTCAAGTTTACAGTGTTAACTAAATAAAATATACTGCTGTTTCTGGTTTAGTTTACGACGGATATATTTAGTTATTGTTTTGATATTTGTAACACAAAAGCGATGGAAAAAACCCACAGCAACACAGAAAAGATGGTCTTAACATGACCCAGCGGTTTAGTAGTTAATAAAAAACAATAATATCAAAACAAAATATTACTACTAACTTTATTGTGAAATTCAAACTGAACGGTAAAAGAATAGTTTCCGGTCTATTCTGAGCCCGATCTCTGTAGATAAATAAAAATAAAGAACTACGACAGATGTGTAATATATTTAATGCAGCCGAACCATTTATTACAATGCATTCATGTGATGACTTTCAAAGAGTAAAGCAAGCACTGCTGAATAAAGTATGATTTTATCTTTTACGAAACGTTTTTTTTCACATGGAATGCAGTTGGAGGTCAACCAATCACCTTGTTTGTCAAACAGAGCACATGGTGTAGTCCTAAACGATAGCTGGGGATTCTGGGTAGTGTAGTGTCTTCTGCCATCCTTTACTCCGAAAAAATATTTGTTTCTCCGAATCGAAGGGGAAAAATACAAAAGCATTGCACAGAATTTAAACCAATCAATGTTGTGTAATTAACAAGGATAATCTGGTGTTTTTTAGTCGATGAGTAGTGCAGATATCACTGTAAAATCAATCGTTCGTTCGTTCATTTACATCACCGGTTCACACGTTGGCTGCTCTTACCAAAACAACTGAATGCACTCATGGCACATGACTGTCTGGATAAAAGCCTCCACCAAATAGCATTCAGGGGGAAATAAATGCTTTAGTAAGAGTGTTAGGAAAGCTTCCAGGAAGACCAACAGGGAACACATTAGACAGCATTACCAGTTAACTGTCCATCAATACCAGGCATGACGTCCCTCTGTAGTTCAATACTGCAACAACAGGAAGAGAAGTGCTGCGCTCTCACTGTTAATCTGTCCATACAGCAGGACCGTGTGTGTGTGCTTGCGTGCGTGCGTGTGTACATACTGATCTCACTGTGTTAATGTGACTCACTGTCTGTTTCTTTCTGAACTTTCTTTGTGTTGGTCTGCCTGATTTTTATTTTCTCTGTTACCAAAAAGATGCAATGCAAATTATAAAATGTTATTGATTACAAGCTCCAAGCTGCTGTTATAAAAGTATGTCTTTAGCATCTCTTAAGCAAGAATGTATTGTTGTATGTATAGTCCGGCAGTGGCTCAGTCAGTAGGGGCTTGGAACACTACTTGTCAGGGGAAAAAATGATAGTTTGTCATTTTATGTATGTGTTTCATACAAATTACGATGATATATTAAATGTGTGTCTTTGTTATATGCTGTAAGTACTTTATGTAATTGTGATGAACTGTTAAATGTCTATTTTTGATAATAAAAGATAATAAAAAAAAAAAGTAGGGGCTTGGACTGGGAGCTGTAGGGTCGCCGGTTCAAGTCCCCGACCAGACCTAAAATATGGAGTGTGGACTGCTCCTTGGAGACTTCCCAGTTCACCTCCTCCCCTGCCGTGGTGCCCTTGAGAAAGGCACCGGATGACTTAAACTGCGTGGCTTTGGCAGCCAACTTTAATTCGGAAATAAACCTTTAATCGCTTTTCGCCCACCTGCTTGCTCAAGAAATTATGGAAAAAGAGAAAATAAAGAAGATGTGAGGTGAATGGGAGGCAGAAAGGAGAATGAAAGTAAAAGGAATATTGCTCTTCAGTGGTGTGAAAAACAAGAAACTAATTAACATTAACAAAACCGGGGTGCACGACAGACAGGAACAGACTTACAGGCAGGAGACATGGACAAGCATAGACAGGTAGCATGGACATGACGAGAAGAGACGACAAACAGACATGGAGCCCAGGACAAGACAAGCCTAAATACACAGAAGGGTAATCACAGGACAAGACACAGGGGAGGAAGAAACACACGGGCAACAGGTGAACACAATCAGACAATCAGACACACCAGGGAAACTAAAGACAGGAAGGCAAACACAGGGGGTGTTTCTCAATGTCGAGGAGGCTTAAGAAGCGAGGCAAGAATACCTCCTAGCCTCGTAGAACGAAAAATGGAACAGGCTAGCAAGTGTGCAGGTGTGCGTCATATGAGAGGATCCGCCTTACATTTTCCGCCGAAGATTTTGGAAATGTGTCCGTGCGCAAAGCATTGTGGGGATTTTAAGACAGCGAGTCTACACATGTGCAGCCTCAAAATTTCCCGCAACTAAGTACGCCGGCCTCGGTAGAATTCCAAGTATCCTGGACATTGGAACAGTCCTCGATGACTATCCTTGAAATAGTGGCTCTGGGTCAGCTTTCCTCGACATTGAGAAACACCCAGAAAGCAGGACCAGACAAGACACAAGGAGGAAAACATTTCAAAATAAGAAGGTGGTGTGAAATGTTGTGAAATCAAAGAAATTAACAGCACAGCAGAAATAAATGCTTGGGGCTAATGAAATATAATGCAACAAGTCCTGACAACTGATAAAGTAAAACAACTTTACTTTAGAGATTATAAAGGTGCAACACTTCCTTCAGGTGGGATGTGTCACCGCTTGCAAGCGGAGCAGTTAGGACCCAAGGTTACTTTGTAGAAAAATGCTTTATTGTCAGTTGGCGAAAAAAAGAAAAAACTCTTTCTATCTCAACATAAACATTCAACATCAAGGATCTGACAGCAACGGTTAAATGGCCCAAAAGAAAAAAGAGTAAAACAGTAACACTTCAAAAGGTTGAACATATTTGAAGGTACTGCACTTTCAATGACTCTACTGAAGGATTCTTGCATTGTGGTTAGTTTTTTTCATTCTGGATTGCACTTGTTGTAAGTCGTTGTAGATAAACGCGTCAGCTAAATGAAATGTAATGTAATAATGTACAATTAGGAATTCAGTTTGCAGACCCAGTTGGATGACGTTGCATTATTGTGTTTGCCCTCATTGAGCTTTGCACCTTTTTTCAAGCCAGCTGAGTAAACAGAGTGGTTTCATTGAAATTAATGAGATGAATGAGATGTCAGTGGGCCGTATGGTCAAGAAAATGGAGAAGCCTGAGTTGGAGGAGGAGGAGGAGGAGGAGGAGGAGGAGAGCAGTCAAGCGAAGTGACCCAACAACCAGGAGGTGAGCTGGGATAAACACATTCCAGAGGGCATGTGTTTATCCATGAGAAAGATGAAGGTAGAGTGCAGAAAAGAGATTGAGAACACATTGTGATACAAAGAAAACATGGATGGCGACACAAAAAAAAGGAGCAAATGGTTCTAATCAGAAGAGAAGTAATGGAGAGAAAAAAGAGAGAGGGCAACTGATAACAGTAATCAAAGAGGACAAAAGGCGAGTTACTAAAAAAAGGTATGGATGGAAACCAAACATATTGCCTTCAAGGTAAACTATGAGTACAATTGTGTGTGGTTTAGTGTAAGACAGAGAGAATTAGTTTGAGAATGCGTTTATTCCTTGAATCAAGTGATGAGATTTGACATCTGTTTCTAAGGAGAACAAAATAAAGTCACTTAGAGCGTTTGATGAGAAGCAGAACAGGAGCTCCGCCGAGTGGATAATGCTTCGTTAAGGAGACGCTGATTGGCCGGCTAAACCCTCCTCCAGACGCATGAGAATAGCAAAGGCTTTTGTTAAGAAAGTTAGAAATCATGCAGACATAAGACACATATAGTGGACATTATGAATAAAGTGGTTATTGGAATACTTTCAAGCATATAGATTGATTAAAATCCTAAATCAATTGCTGAAACCACCTCGGATATCTAGATGAATTCTTGCCAAATTTGGAAAGGAGGATGAGGAGTGCATCGTATCCTTCTAGACACGTGATCTTTAACATTCTACTGTTTAATGACTGCAAGTAAAAAATACTAACACAACATTTATTTGGAGGTGTGATGGTGCCTTTCTTAACATATTGTATATAAACTTCAAATAAGAGCAATAACTTCTCAACTGACTCTCGGCACAACAAGTTTCTAAAATATTTTTAACTTTCCTATTGGACAACATGATTGCAATGTCACTCTTGACACATTTTACAGAGCCATTTGCATACAGTTTAAATATCATTTTCTGCACTAAATGTATTTTCCATCCTCTGGACATTTATTTGCCTTTCTAACTATATGCTTTTATGTTACTCAACTAAACATGTCACACACCTCATAGGTCTGTGACTGATACCCAAGAAAATGTGTGTTGTATGCATGGAAGAGAAACTGGAGAACACAGCTCCTTTCCAGAATGTTCTGCAAAACAAGGCCTCTGCCATTGTAACAGATATATGCCCTGCAGCAATGATTATTTCCATGGCAACATTATCAAAAGTTGCATGGCAACAATCATGAGCAAGCAAGCCAGGTCTGAACCGAGCCTTTCCTTATCCTTCTTTTCATATTTTTATTATAGAGAATGATAACGCCACAGTTTAACAGTACGTCTAACATCTCATGTTGCATTGTAATTATTAAGGCAAAGGCTTATTAGACCGCAGGCTGTTGTGAAACATAATGCACAGACATGATTGATTCATTTATATGCAAGTGAATAGCAACAGGGGAAAGAGAAGAGATAACATTTAGAATGAAGCAATATTTTTACAATACTGTTTTGTTTGCCACCTGCAATAACTCATGAAGATAAAAGGCATGCTATCTATGTGTCCTGGTATAGCAACATTTTTAAAATGACCCATTAAACTGTCAGCAACAGTGCGAACGGCACTCCTTTGAACAGTTCAGTGTCCTTATTACCTGCTGACATGACACGTGTCTATGAGTTATTCATTGTATAGACACAATATAAACAAATAACTATAGCTTAATGTAACTCACACATGCCATATTTTGAGCCTCTCAGCTCTCATAGAACCCACACATGTATAAGCATATGTGTACACTTCTTGCAGCCAGGCGTTGAAAGAGGTGGTCGAAGATAAAAGTGAAACATCTAGCTAAAGAAACATTGAATATGTTTTTTTCCCAGGTTTTAGAGGGACCAAATCAAACAATTTGTTCCCTCTCCGGCTAGTTCACTTTTTTAATTTCATTTTGTAATTCCTGTCTTATTTTGTTACTTCCCTCTTCTCTGGATTGTTCCTCACCAGTGTAATCCTCCCAACTATTCTCACCTGTTCCACATCGTCATCCCCCCCTGTGTATATACAGCATGTCCCCATTGTCCTTGTTGCCAGTTCGTCTTCATACCTCCGTGTCAAGCTTCTTACATTTCCTGACCCAGTTCTTGCCTACTCCTGGTCTGTTTTGGATGCCTGTCTGACCGATCCACAGTGTAACAATCTTTGCTCTGTAAATAATGTATTTTTTCAAACTAAAGCCTGTGTTTCTGAGTCATGCTGTTGAGTCTGTTGCCTGAGTTCACTCAGGTGAAAATTAACTAGGTACAGTTATTCAAGCACTTTACTTAAAGTGGACCTATCATGCTATGTTTGAATAATATATTGTAGGGCCATACCTATACAAAACATGTCTGCAAAGTTTTTTTTTCAAAAATACCAAACAGATCATGCATTTTAGCCATGCCTCATTTAGCTCTATTTGCTCTTTTTTAGCCCTGTTTTTGCAAGGGCTGAATCTTAGAAGTCTTCTTCGCTGCTTTTGTGGCAGACTACAGCGCCACCTACAGGCCTGGCATATGTACTACGTCGTCTCCAGCGCTTTCGAACGGCAATGGCCGTGACTGTCTCCTCCTGATAGGTGGAGAGTTGTCCAAATAGGCGGAGCTCCTCGTTTCTCACGTCTGAGATATTTCAAATCTGGATCAGTCTGTATCAGATCCATTGCAGCCCCGTTTTTAGAGATTTGGGTATGGAGGAAAAGAGAGAGGGTTGTGTTTTCTTACACTTGGTGAGT
>NW_011338224.1:0-7827 GCF_000735185.1 Notothenia coriiceps
GCTTACCACCTCAAGCTCAACCTTGAAAAGACTGAACTGCTTTTCCTTCCGGGAAAATATGTCCTACTCTTGACCTAACAATCAACATGGGCACCTCTTTTGTTTCCCCAACTCAGACTGCAAGGAATCTGGGTGTGATCATAGATAACAAACTGTCCTTCACTGCAAACATTGCTGCTACAACCCGCTGCTGCAGATACACTCTTTACAACATCAGGAGGATACGTCCCCAGCTGACCCAGAAATCAGCGCAGGTTCTGGTCCAGGCTCTCGTCATCTCACGCCTAGACTACTGCAACTCCCTCCTGGCTGGTCTACCTGCATGTGCCATCCGACCTCTGCAGCTCATCCAGAATGCAGCGGCTCGTCTGGTCTTCAACCTTCCTAAATTCTCCCACACCACACCACTCCTCCGCTCCCTTCACTGGCTTCCAGTAACTGCTAGAATCCACTTCAAGACACTGGTACTTGCGTACCATGCTGCGAATGGATCTGGCCCTTCCTACATCCAGGACACGGTTAAACCGTACACCCCAGCACGTGCACTCCGCTCTGCATCGGCCAAACAGCTCGCTGCACCCGCACTGCGAGGGGGACCCAAGTTCCCGTCAGCAAAAACACGTGGGTTTGCTATCCTGGCTCCAAAATGGTGGAATGAGCTCCCCATTGAAATCAGGACAGCAGAAGGCTTACACATCTTCCGGCGCAGATTGAAAACTCATCTCTTTAGACTCCACTTCGAGCGATTGAATTACTAACAAAGCACTTATATACTAATAAAGGGCTGGCTTTTCTAAAGCCAGTTGAGTAGCACTTGAAATGTTTGGCTCTATGAAACCTGATGTACTTATAGGATTCTGTTTTCTTCAAGGTTGTATCTTCCTGGTCGAATGCACTTATTGTAAGTCGCTTTGGATAAAAGCGTCAGCTAAATGCAATGTAATGGCAGAAATCCACGTTTCTAACTCTGTCAAATGAACCAGGTACGTCCAAGTGGCATGATGCCAACTCCTGGACTGTGCAAAAAGGATATGCTACATCTGCTTTATAGCGTTACAGAAACCTATCATCGTGCCTTCAATCATTACGAAAATAAATGAAAAAGGTAAGTTGCACACTGCAGAGTTCCAATGTTATTACAGTTATAATGTATTGAACCTATGGTGACATTTAGAGCACAATTGCTTTTCACACACTAACCCTTATTGAGTGCTCTCAATTTTCTAAAATGTATTTTGTAGAGGAATTCTTAACATACACAGCTGCATTTCATCAAGCTCATTAAGCATTGAGTTAGTTATGCCTTTAATCACCTATGAATCATTTACATGTGATCTGTTCAAAGCTGACCATCAAGCAGAACCACTATTCTACAATGCTGTTAATGCTATTAAATCCCCAGACACAATGGCACCCTCTTACATCTAAAAGCATCCTCCAGCTTGACAGCACATGCACACAGAAATCCAGGGTGTGTGTGTGTGCTCCCCGCAGCAGGCTCGGCAGCACAGGAGGAACCGCGGTTGGAGCATTGGTAGATGAACCCAATCGGACAAATGATGCCAACATCCTTATCTCGAGACAATAAGTCTCCAATTTTAGATTTACGTATAAGTGACATTTTGCAGAGCTGATTTGAGTGGAATCGCTCGGCTTGCTAATGCTAACCTCTCAGATGCATGCAGAGGAGGCTCCATGGACACAGCTGAGCGGTGACACGCACTGACTGCTTCACACGGTTTGACAGCTCAGTGGAAACCATAGAGCCCGGCCAAGACGTGCCATTCACTTTTAAAAGAAAACAGCACGCCAAATTACATTGACAATTGTAATTGACAGATGTGTAGTGTGATAATGACGGTTAGCAAGTGATCATTTAACGAGACATTTTATAAAGCATTTTTTCGATATTGTGGGATAAAATCTAGAAATTGGCATGGATGTATGTAATCTTGCAGCGGCTCCTCGGTTTGATTGCCGATCTTAAAAACATCCAGGCAAATTTCACATCAATAATTTGGCATAGCGTTGTGTTCTTAGAAAGACATCCAGCCCACACTGGAGAGTGGGTGATCTCGAAGCCGGGGTGGGGACACATATTGCGGATGATACTAACGTTACAGTCCTGGCATGAGAAGCACAATTAAGTTGCAATTAAAGACCCAGCTAAATGTTAACTGTAAGGTGAGCTAGTTTATATTAGAAAATAACTGTAACTTTAGCGAGGCCATTGTGATGAAAAGAGGGTGGAGATAACTGGGGTTAACGGTAACAAGCACGGGGATGGAAATGAAACACCAGGATACAGGGGAGATGTATAACATAATACCTATATATTAGCTACAACACATTAAATACGATTCGTGGTTTAGGCCGTAAGTGTGAAAGGTAAGGCTAAGTATACTGTATTCGCTACCTGTACATGGAACATTAGCTATCCTTCAGCTAACACTGGTTAGCCCTGGCTAGCAGCAGGCTAACACTTCAGCTCACCTGTGAGGGCTTCACAGCTGTTCTGGGTCCAGGCACGGTGAATGGGATGTGTCAGTCATGGTGGTGTTAGTTCCTCCTGGGATTAAAATAAATTGAGACAGCTTCTTAACGTTACATCCATAAAATCGGTACGACTCCTTCAGCGGTGCCAGCAAGCTGTACCGCAACGAGTCTAGCTGTGCGCGCTGAATTAGCTTTCCCAGCGTCAAGCTAATACCTTAAATGTGTGGCTACCTCGCACTATGCCTAACGTTATTTACTACACAGCTAGCTCTGCGGTAACAACTGTGAGCTAGCGTTAGGGCTGCAAGCTGCCTGGTTCCTTAACTTCTTTAAAATAGCTTGCATCTGTCTACAGGCCACTCCGCCAACACGGAAGTTGTTCCTAAACAATTGTGTTCTTATCCATAATATTGGTGGCCAAGAGATTCCCAGAGGCCGACATATTTGTCAGAAAGGTTACTACAAAACTCTAATGCCAGGGTCCAACGACAGAATTGTCCCAATAAAAACATCACTGATTGGACGAATGTGGTGTCAATCAAGCTGAAATGGTTTTCTATTGCTTTTCCAGCCACGCCCGCCCCTCCTTTACAGTAAACGTCATGATTGCACTTAATCGTGATTAAATGAATTCACCAACACAGCAACACCCGGCAGAGGCTTGTTGACTGAATGCAATAGATACTAATGCCATGGTAATATGTTATTGTTTCTAAGCACGGTTGCCTCATAAGCTGTCTCTGACATGAGGTTTTAATCCTCTCCTGTAGTGGCACACTGACACACTAACGTATGCTTGTGTGTGTGTGTGTGTGTGTGTGTGTGTGTGTGTGTGTGTGTGTGTGTGTGTGTGTGTGTGTGTGTGTGTGTGTGTGTGTGTGTGTGCGTGCGTGCGTGAGCCCATATGGGTCTGGACCATAGGTCTGGACACAGCAAAACAAAGGGGAGATTAAACTGACAGCAGGGGCTACCAAGCTTCTTATTAACACACACACACACACACACACACACACACACACACCATTTCCAAAACAACTACAGTAGTGCAAAGCCTGAATCCATATTTTAGTAGCCTACCACACTGATTGTAACTACCTCCTGTTTTTTCTTTACTTTTTATCATCATCTATAGTTGTTAGTGGCATTAAAAAAAAACAGCATCAAAATGTTGAGTAATTACAACTTATTTGGTAAGAAAAGGCAACTGTTGTGGGTTCCATATGGTTCCATCCCAGCCCGTGCTGTCAACATGTCGATGTATCTTGGTCCAGATGGCGAATGGTGAATGTGTATTAATGCTAGCTTCCCAAAGCAAGTGGAACTGCTCTGTATGAATGAGGTATGAATGACTCGTATGTAAAGCGCTTCGAGGGGTCGTACAGACTTGATAAAGAGCTGTACAGTCCATTTACCAGAAAACAACCGGCATACTCAGTTATAGAACCAATAGCTTTTAGCTCTATTAGCCAAACTACAGAGCTACAAACACTCAAAACTAAACAAGCCCACTGTACTGGCCGGTTAAGAGTAATGAGGAGTCAGCAGTCAATGATGGTATGTGGTATTAAAACTTGTGAATCCCTGCATGAATGAACACAAAGGGATAAACACAACAAATATAAGGCTGATGGGTTGTGAAGTGTGCAAGATTAGATATGGACTGAGACCTCGCACACCTTTGCTCAAAAGCTATGCCCGTGGGAAAGTGTTAGCAAATTATTAACAAATGGGTATATCACGAACGCCATAATATTAGCACTGTGTCGATCTTGAATACATTATGCAGGGATTTAGTTTTGCCCTGAAGAACTTGCTTCATTTAGGAAAGACATTTCAGGGACAACAAAGCTGTTTGACCATATTCTCTCCTGAAATACACACCATCCTCTCGCTGCCTCCCCCCAAGCTGAACACTGGACCGTACTCCTGAGTGAGCTGCTTCACAGTTTCCAGGTGGAAGGCTATGTGGACTCCAGTGTCTGATATTGTCAGGATTCATATAAAACGGAACAAACGTCTCAAAAAGTGCTTGCAAAGTAATGGTAAATATATTTTTAAAAGACCGTCTGTAAAATCTGTGGTGGTCTCAGGTTATTTGGCTGCAGGTCATATTAGAATATTTGAACAAAGGCATGACAGTAATCTTATGTAACACTGTTTGCCTCTGAGGTGAAAAACAAGCTGGAGCTTCAACTTGTCAGCTGGTCGACTGAAGGCATGTGCATGGACAAAGTATGGTTGACATTTTTTTTAAGGAAGATTTACCAGTAATGCAAGTGTACTGTGTAAAAGTTGTATTTAGCAGAAGTCTATTTAAAGTATTAAAATACAGTTACATCTGACCTAGTATCAGAGGGTGGGGCAATACAATGGGTCAGTTATTATCAGTAATAAAGATAGGAGTGACATGTCAACTCATCGTGATTTTACTTACAGTGTGAGGAGCCTTAGCAACATGATGCTTTTCCAAGCCCCTTACCATCACTTTGCATCATAATAACGCAATTAATGCTTTTAAAATATATATTATAAAATATTTCTTTAGTTGTACATTTACACAACTTGTCCTACCTTTTTTCTTGCCGTAACATTTAAGTAAATTCTTAGACATTACTAATGCATAAGGAGTGGCTTACTTTAAGAGCAGAGGGGGGAGAAGTACTCAGATCTTGTACTCAAGTAAAAGTAGAAGTACCAGAGTGAATACTGTGTTGAAAGTAAAAGTCCTGCAATTCAAATGTGTCTCAAGTAAAAGTAGAAACCTATTAGCATTAACATATAGCCTACTTAAAGTACCAAAAGTAAAAGTAGTCATTGTGCACATTGGCCCATTTCAGAATAATATATATGATATGTTTAATAATGATTGATCATTAAAGTGTTCTCAAAGCTGGTAAAGGTGCAGCTAGTTTGAATGACTTTGTATACTGCAGGGTAGCTTGTGGATTTACTCCAGGTGGAACTAAAGTCTGATTTAACACTTGGTTAGATTTAACATCATTCATCCATGTATGTAAAGTAACTAAATACATGTAGTGGAGTAAAAGTATGCCATGATTTGCCTCTGAATTGTATTGGAGTAGAAGTACAGTCACAGTGGGTGTGATGATGAAGCAGTTTTTTGGACTTAGTAACAAACTAGATCATCTTTTTGCAGCATGTATTCAATACGGGGTCGACATGTGAGCTCAGAGTCAAGCCATAGACCCAAGTATTTAACTGTATCCACTTTTTGGAGACAGGTACCATAACACTTTATTATTAGTATTAGTGTCTTCGGTAATCTGAGTAGTGTACTGAAGTGAACTCAGACTTTTATTTTGAAGGTGAGTCACCCCGCCCACTTCCCTCTGAGCGTTGATTAGTCGATAAATTGTACAACAAGTTGTTTGACAGAGTAAAACAGAGCAGCTCTCAGCACTCCGAACAGAGCTGAAGGATGGAGGCTGTTCGCAGTGTGCTCGGCTGGGAGTGTGTGGACTGTCAGAGTGTGTTGATATTCCTCTTTGTCTTCCTGATGGTGGCGGACGTTCTGAAGAACAGAGCCCCGGCGAACTTCCCCCCCGGACCATGGGCTCTCCCGTTCCTTGGCGACCTGCTTCGCGTTAGTCCCACCAGATTCCACCTGCAGATCCCGGAGGTATGCATATCTTTATGTGTTTATACCTTTATATATACAGTCTATGGTTTATACATGTATGTGTTTGCATAGTACCATATACTATTAGCATAGTCCATATTTTGTTATATGGGCTATGCGTTACAATGCTCTTTAAATCCGGACAACAAACAATACATCGAATGCTTTTCACACAAACATCTGTTTAACATAACTGAAGTGACGTCTACTGCTCGTGCATTGCGCGTCACCGGGGCTTTGTGTTAGTGATGGGAATTTTGGCTCTTTGAAGGGAGCCGGATCTTATGGCTCTGTTCCTTTCAAAGAGCCGTTCAAAAGAGCCGTTTTTTTTAGAGGGGGCGTTACTAGGTATATCTGTGAAATAATCACCAGGATAATGATTGACTGTATTGCCAGACCTAAACAAACATGACACAAGGTGGCGCCATATCTATGTCATTCATGTCAGTGAATGTACTTTTAATTTACCCTCTGTATGTGTTAAGTAAATAAAGTTGCCTTGCCTTGAATAAAATTCACGCAACTCTTAATAAATAATGTGTTTTTAAGTTGCGATGGAGATTATTTGTTGACCCTGCTTTAAAGGATATTTTGCCTTTACAAATGGTGCGTTTTATCACTGCCTGGGTTTTGGTTGAAGTGCATCTAAATGCTGCTGCGTTTTCGCGTTTGGCTCATTTTCCATCCGAAAAACACGTTGTTACCTGTCCTGTACCACTTGTTATGACTTCTCTCTCTCGCGTATTCCATTAAGACCCACCCCATCTCACTCCTCGTCCTGAAACCTAGCAATCAGAGTAGGAGCGGGCCTTCACAGAATACGTTTGGGGAACAAAATCAAGCTTTTTAAAAGGCGAGTGGATTTTGGCAGTGAGTGAGTGCGGACCAACGATTGAACGATAACAAGAACGGCTCTCACCAAGTATGACTCGGTTCCCCTCGTTTGAACCAAAGAGCCGTTCAAAAGAATCGGCTCGTTCGCGACCGACACATCACTACTCTCTACCTGCATCACCACCTCTGTCAATCAAGTGTAGAACACTCCCCCACCAAAGTCTTTAAAGCTAAAGAAAAGAGTTGAATCCTGTGGATGTTCACACCACATGGGATGTTCCATGAACCACAACACCAACAAATGATTCTTTCTTTCTTCAGGGGGATATCAATGTTATTTTAAAGAATAATTCATGATATGCATCTGGTGGTGATTTGTGTTGTGGTGTTACATTTCTACTATACAATGTTCAAATCATCTATATGTTTTATTGGACTTCTACAAGGCTGTATATGTGCTTCTTTTGTTGGAGCTAGCAGTTTCCCTCTGCCTCCACCTTTGAGCTAAGCTAGGCTAACATCATCCTGGACCTGTCTCTACTTGATGCACAAAGAAATACCAAATATGGGGCGAAGCCTGCGAGCTAGTTCAGGCAACTCGAGCACCAATGATACATTAACACGTGACGCACCTCGTCCCTCTTACAACCAACCAATCACATTCTCCTAAACATGCCGCTCTATTGATGCTGCCAGGTCTTCCTGCCTCTGCCTCGCTATGCTGCTGCTGCCACTGCTGTGTTCACTTGCTGCTGCTACGTTCATGTTCCTGCTGCTGTGTTTCATGTTGCTTCTGCTCGTCTGCCCCCCCACCACCCAAGCTTCCTCCCCAGCTCCCTCCCCAGCTCCCTCCCCAG
>NW_011338225.1:0-2574 GCF_000735185.1 Notothenia coriiceps
CTAACACACTTAGCACAGAACTCACGTTAAAATACCCTTATTACTTATCGTATCTGCACAAACAGGATATCGATTAGCAAGCTGAGATTCCACTGACCGATCCGAACTCGCGACATGGGAAACAAAACCAGACTTCACAACATGTAGCATTACGGACGAAACGCGGCAATATGTCTTACCTTTGTTGTTGTCTGTAGAGATGTCCCGATCCGATCACGTGATCGGGGATCGGAGCCGATCACGTGATTTTCAAAAGATCGGAATCGGGAGAAAAAAAATCGGGGATCGGGATTTTTTTTAACATTTCATTTAACATATTCAATGTTACAAAACACAAATGACCATGTTCAAGTCTTAAAGTCATCCTGAGGCCTTAGTTTTGGTTTCAAATTACAGAACATCATGTATGTGTTGCTTCTTTGGGGCTTGTTTTCATAGACCTGCTTATTTCTCTCAAATCTGGCAACAGAGTGGGCAGGGCGCAGTGTCTAATAGTAGCAGTAAGCTAACGAGTACTGAAAGCTTTATTTTGTTTTGATCCAATGCTGCACAACTGAACTGATCCAATGCTGATGTGAAATCAAGAAGCTATATCCATGTTGGATAGAATATCCAATTTAAATAAAAAAATAACCTTAAGGGACAACTTCAATGCTCTTTTTCTTTTTTTCTCTTAATGCATTGCATAAAGATCGGATCGGGAAAAATCGGTATCGGCAAATTGTCAAAATCAAATGATCGGATCGGGAGCAAAAAAGGTGATCGGGACATCCCTAGTTGTCTGATCAAAAGTGGTCTTCAATGGCATTAAAACGATAAACACGCTTCTGATGGTTAATCCAATGTGTCTGTGTCACTTTGAAATTATTTCTGATAATCCATCAGCAATAAAACTACTTTTCAGTTTTCAGATTTCAGAGCGTAAGATAGCTTTGACTGCGTGCACATAGCTTTCACTTCTCAATGGTAACGTGTGTGTGTGTAGGTGGAACTTTCCCTTCGATTCTATTGGCTCTAACGGTTAAAAAGAGATGTCAATCATCAAAATCGACCAATGGGTTCCAGAGAAACGGCAAATACACCCATTTCCACCCAAATGACCCCAGAGGTGTTTGTTTTTGCTAAACCTCTCTAAAAAGGTCAAACTTCACTTGTTTTGCATCAATCTTGATACAGGGTACTTATTATATGTTATAGTTTGGATTCCTAAAGCTTTTGGTCTACCATCCCATCATCCGAGGGTGGTTTTCACTATACGTAATGTTTTATTTTTGGACGGACACTAACATTTTATTTTTTTTACCACGTTCAATCTGAATTCTCTTTAAAACAAAAACATCTATATTGATTCTGACTCTTCTACATCCAACTTACAGATGTAACCTTGCTTTGAGAAAAAAGATTATTCATTTACCCCTTTTAGAAGGGAAGATATGGTCGTTTGTTCTGGGAATGTCATTTTCGAGCCTGAGACCTGAAAAACAGGCTCGGGGCTTAGCAGGTTAAACATTTCCAAATGGCCACGTGGGCTACTCCTGTTTAATGCTACCGTATCTACTTAACTGTAGCTACTTTTTATCTAATGATGTTGCATTATTCTGCAGAATATTCATATTAAATTAAATGAAACATCATAAACTCACTGTCTTTCTGTCCAGGCTCTGGAGGTCGTCTGGTGGCGACGTGCGGAGGAGATTCTCTCTGTGTGATCGACTGTGAGACCGGGATGGTGATGAAGAAATACAAAGTCTCTGGAGAGGTTAGTGCTGCGTTTACTCTCTAATCTGGATCAGCTCTGTTGTTCCCCCTTTTTAGAGATTTGGGTACGGAGGAAAAGAGAGAGGGTTTTATTTCCTGACGCTGCGTGAGTTCCTTGACACACCGGGGACACATCTTGATTAGTGCTGCGTACCGGTACGCCGAACTGGTACTGGACTTGTAAAAAGTTTAGGTTCAAGTCTGGTTAAAACCGGAACGTCGGGAACCGGTACTTGGACTCACAAAAAAACTAGCACTTACGTATATTCTCCTTTTTGTTCTAAACCATCTAAAACCTTCCATAGATCGAGAAATTTGCGCTGAGAAAAGACAAAAAACATCGTGTCGGCTTCTGATATGGCGGCCATTACTGAACTCACGAAGTCTCGCAAAATATCGCAACTGCTCCCGAGATCTGTGTGGCGTCAAGGGAAGCTAGCCATGTGATTGGCTTAGACATAGTGGACAGCGTGACATAGATGAAAGATACTTAAGTTAACTATGTATGACATTTGTATCAAAATTGTATGTATGTATGTACATCACTATGTATGTAGTATGTACTGTATAATGTACACATGTAGAGTTGTAGAAAAGACATGGTGTACAGACAGTACAGTACACTCTGACTGTACAGTCTGTACTGTATAGTAGGTGTGTAACAGTGTAATGCGTATAGTCTACTCTACACTCTACCTTTCAGCAAAGTTTTAGGGATATACAGTTGCAAGAAAAAGTCTGTGAACCCTTTGGAATTACCTGGATTTCTGCATAAGTTGGTCATAAAATGGAGGAAGCCATTGCTGTCCAGAAAAA
>NW_011338226.1:0-5826 GCF_000735185.1 Notothenia coriiceps
GGACTCTTTAAAGTAGAGACACTACATACTGATATACATCTGAACATCAGCAGGAGAGGACTCTTTAAAGTAGAGACTCTACATACTGATATACACCTGAACATCAGCAGGAGAGGACTCTTTAAAGTAGAGACACTACATACTGATATACACCTGAACATCAGCAGGAGAGGACTCTTTAAAGTAGAGACACTACATACTGATATACACCTGAACATCAGCAGGAGAGGACTCTTTAAAGTAGAGACACTACATACTGATATACACCTGAACATCAGCAGGAGAGGACTCTTTAAAGTAGAGACACTGCATACTAATATACACCTGAACATCAGCAGGAGAGGACTCTTTAAAGTAGAGACACTACATACTGATATACACCTGAACATCAGCAGGAGAGGACTCTTTAAAGTAGAGACACTACATACTGATATACACCTGAACATCAGCAGGAGAGGACTCTTTAAAGTAGAGACACAGACAGGTAAATAAAGATAAATAATCCTCTGTACTCTTTTGTTGCTGTACTTTTACCATAAGGGTGTTTTTAATGTACTCAGAACTGCAGTATTCCTACATCGCCCCCTGGAGTTCGACCTTAGAGCTGCACTCTTTAAAGCTGCACAGACTGTCACAATAAACACAGCATTATATTCCAAATAAGAGAACTGTTAGCTCGTCCCAATACGGGGCAATGTGCAGTGGTACAGCAGCAAAGAGACAACAAGAGAAGGAGACGAAAGGCAAGATATTATAAATAAGTTAACAGTCGAACAAATTATGTTTTACAAAGCTCACATTAAAAAATGATGAATATTCAAAGAAAAAGAGACTTTTAACATCTGTTGAGAATGGCATCAGTTCTTTCCACTGCTACCACCATCTCAATGTAATTATTTATGTGTTTCATTGTTTTGTTTATTCACTGTGTTGTTTTGTCTCTCAGCTGTTCACCACTAAAGCTCAGAGTCTGCTGATGATGACGTCTGTGGCCATGCCCGTCTTCAGCAAGAAGAAGGAAACGGTCCGTGGAAACTCTTATTCATCTGATAACGATCATTTAAACTTTTAAAAACCGCACACTTAAGGTAAAAGAGAAAAGCAAGAGGCTTCCAGACTCTATCCAGAAGTTTTGCCCAGAAGATGATCTCATTATGAACTCATTTAACAGAAACAAACGGGTGCAAAACAAGACATTCATTTGTGGAATATTTGGAGAAAAAAAAAATATATATATATTTTGATTTGATTTATTTGAACGTGTAAAACAATAATACAAAAAATAATAATACTTAAAACCAACTTAACGAACTTAAAAGAGTATCAAATTGATAAAGAAAAATATTATTGACTTTCAAATTATATATAAACAATTTTATCATATTATAAAGAATTGTATTATATTATAAATAGACAAATATAATACTGTATGAAGCGTGAACAGTAGTGTGTAAATGTAAAGTGTTTGTTTGGGACCTTTTGGGTTTTGTTTGTCTCACTCGTCACCGGCTTGAGCTTCAATCTCAGGATCCATGTATTTGTGATCCTCTCCAGAATGGAAGTCAAAAGTAAAAAAGAGAATTTGTTGGTATTTTTCTCAAAATCTCAAAATTCTGTCTTTTTCAAAAAATCTAAAAATTCTGACTTTCTCAAAATTCTGACTTTTTTTTATTTTGATTTTCTTTCAAAAATCTGCATTTTTCTCAAAAATCTGCCTTTTTCTCAAAAATCTAAAAATTCTGACTTTTTCTCAACAATCTGTATTTTTCTTTTAAAATTCAAAAGTCCGACTTTTTCAAAAAAAATCTCAAAATTCTGACTTTTTTTTATTCTCACTTTTTCTCAACAATTCTGACTTTTTCTCAAAAATTTGACTTTTTCTCACAAATCTCAAAATTCTGACTTTTTCTCCAAATATATATATTTTTTTAAATGAGCATGCTTGTCATATGTCTCTCTCCATAGAGGCTGAATCATCATGTTAATCACATAGCTATCATATGCCTCAAACAGTCCTGATGCTCTTCTAGGTAATCACACATCCTGTCATGTTCACAGCTACAGTTGATACCTTTGTTAGCATGTTGTTGTGTGTGCAGCTGTCTCACGGCATCCTGCTGGGCGTGGTCGGCACAGACATCCCTCTGATGGAGGTGATGAAGCTCGCCCCCAGATACATGGTGAGATCACTCTGAATACTCCACTTCCTGTTGTTATCCACACCTAGGGATCACTTTTCACAATAAGAGCCGACAGAATCACCTCTATTTCAAAATAAAAGCTAAAAACATGCTTTTTGTTACGTCCATTTCACAATAAAGCATTTCTTAAGAAACCGTCCATTTCACAGTAAAAGCTTAAAACATGTCTTTAACTTTCTTCCATTTCACAATAAAACTTACTGCTTACTTACATTTCATAAAAAAAAGTACTTACAATACTTAAGCATCCTTTCATTTCACAATAAAAGCTCGCACCATTCATTTAGCTTCCTACCCTTTCACAATAAAAGTCAAGGACGTTAACATTTACTGAGCATCCTTATATCCTTCCTCTTCCTCCTCTTCCTCAGCTGGGTCCTCACGGCTACGCCTTCCTCATCACCAACAACGGCTACATCCTGGCTCACCCTGACCTCCGACCTCTGGTGAGTTAAACATGACCTCTGATTTAAGAAAGACATGTATTTTCAGCTGATTTTCTGAAGGGTTATTTGTCCCGCAGTATAAAGACGGGAAGAAGCTGAAGCCGAAGCCCAACTACAACAGTGTGGACATGTCCGAGGTGGAGTGGGAGGACACAGAGGAGACGGTGAACGCCATCACAATACAAATATATAATGGTGTTTTCTGAGATATAACTATGTTGGAATGAAACCTTCAGATAGTCATGTTTCACTCTTCAGCCCCGGACACACCAAGCCCATTTTGGCCGTCGGTGGGCGTCAGGCCGACGATGAGCGTGGACACGCCCTACTCAGATTGGTGTGTCCCGCACCGTCGGGTCTTTATGTCGAATCGGTGGGCAGTCGGCCAAAGGCAGTCAGCAAAAGAAATCACTCTGATTGGCTGTTCAGCTAGCGAATCAGTGCATGAGAAGTGAAACGGAAGTGAGGGACCCAAACAAACTATTAAGAAGGCAAATGTGAGATTTCATTTACCTCCAGCTCTTGACACAGGTTGGGGAAAGCCCCGTGAGCTTCTCGCTGTAGAGGGAACTGGACGGCATATTAAAGCCAGAAAAAAGAAATATCCAGGAGTTCAGGGAAGGGGATAGTATGTGAGAAATAAATGAGATAAAAAAGTGAAATTACAAATTCACGAGGAAAACACTTTTTTTTCGTAGATTAATTCCAATAAAAAAACTTGCGAAAAAACATAAACTTAAAAAGGGTTAATTCATAGAAAAAAAAATTGGAATTGTTCACACATGTCAAAATATACATTTGCAGAAAAACGCTCTGGTGAAGTGGGGTGTTTTTACGAGACTCAGACGGTAAAGTACGAAAATAAATTGCAAGGCAAACGTTAAATATTTTCTGAGATAAAAAAGTATCAATTGTTTTTTGCAAAGATAAGAAAAGTTGTTTCTTAAACAAACACAAATAGTACTTTAGTGAGTGGTACGACTTGTGAACTCACAAAATCAATTTCAGAAGTTTCATTTTTTTCTCTGAATATTTCGACCTCCCCTTAATCTGTACTTTTAAAAATGTCCCTGATTTGCTGTTTTTGAGACTGGTCTGACTTTGTGTTTCCCCTTGTCTTGTAGCTGAGGACGGCGATGGTGAGAGGGGAGACGGGCAGCATGAGGCTGAGCGTCAGAGCCTCGGTGGACAAAGCGGTGAGGAAAGAATTCACTGCTTTCAGGAAACAGTTCGTTCTAGTGTATCTCTTATTAAATACTTTCACATTAACATATCCTGTTTGTACAGTATAAATAAATGTATTCTATTTTTTTAGAAAAAAATATTTTTATTAAATTATATTTTTGTTGCACATTTCTTTCTTTGATTGATTTGTACTAATTAATTATGGAAATATTATTATCATAATAATAATATATGTATTTTGTGAGCGCTTTTACAGAGATAGTGAAAAGAAAAGAACAACTAATACATATAGTTAAAGTCACATTAAAATCAAGCAATACAACAAGAAAGATTGAAGAGGTGGGTTTTAGTGAGTGGTCAGGGCAGTCTCTGATTGGCTGGGGGAGTGAGTTATTATTATTATTATTATTATTCTATTTATTTTATTTTATTCTACATATTTACCTTATTTTTTATTATATTCTTAAATTGAGTAACCGACACGTTAACAATTTCCCCCTGAGATAAATAAAGTATTTTCATTCTGATTCTATCGTAACTCGAAGACAGTATATTTATGAATTTAATTAGTAATATAGTTAAATTCCATCGCTGCTCATTAATACATCATTTAGACTTTAGAGTTTATTCAATGATATAGGGACACACCTGCAGTTCCCCTCCAGGTCAATAGGTGGCAGTAATGCTTTTTAATGATTCTGCTTATTTCCTATTAAAAATAAGAACACTTCCTGATCTGTTTTCATGTGATTAGAAGCAGTTATTATAAACACCACTGATTTAGGTTAACTTAAAGGGGACCTATCATGCTTTATTTGAAACATATATTGTAGGGCCATACCTATATTAAACATGTCTGTGAAGTTTTTTTTTCAAAATACCAAACAGATCATGCCTCATTTCGCTCTATCTGCTCTTTTCCAGCCCTGTTTTTGTAAGAGCTGATTCTGCTTTTGTGGCAGACTACAGCGCCACTTACAGGCCTGGCATATGTACTACAGCGTCTCCAGCGCTTTCGAGCGGTCTCTCATTCCCCTGATAGGTGGAGAGTTGCCCATATAGGCGGAGCAGCCCTTCTCTGACAATTCAAATAATAATCAGATCCGTTGCAGCCCCGTTGTTAGAGATTTGGGTATGGAGGAAAAGAGAGAGGGTTGTGTTTTCTGACACTTGGTGAGTTCCCTGACACACCGGGGACACATGTTCATGTAGAAAAGACGTAGACATAGGTCCCCTTTAAACAATGTCACTTACGTCACACCAGATGGAGAAGCTAACAGAGGCTAACATTAACATCATGACTTTAATAAAATACGAAAAGACGGATGGAGATCCAGCTATATATTTATGTTATATGTATTATATTATGATCACACCTTCCTCCTCGTCCAACAGAAACGTCCTCTGTACCTCGTCAACGATTACTTCTACACAAACATCGATGAAACTCCTTTCAGGTAAATCTGCTGTTGGAGATTGTGTGTGAGAGTTTGATGATTGATACCTGAACCTGCTCATTTCAAGGATGTTTTAAAGGTTGTATATCAGGTTCTTCTAATATGTAGATATTTGGAGTACCAGCAGGAAGCTAATCAATGAACTGCTGTGGATGTATTTAAATCTATATCAGTTTAATTATATGATACATAATAAGAATATTGACACAGTTATACCTTTCTATCAGACAACCTTTTCTCACTTTTCTCAAGTACAAGATCTGTGTACTTACACTTTTACTCAAGTACAAGATCTGAGTACATACACTCACTTGTACCTGTGTGATTTCGCCACTAGAGGGCGTCGTTCTCTCACATTTAAAATCTAGACGTTTCTTTGTGTGTCTGCAGTTTCTCCATGGTGCTGACGGGAGGTAAAGGGAAGCTGATGTATTTTGGAAATGTGTCTGTGGAGGAAGGTAGGAAAACACACACACACACACACACACACACACACACACACACACACACACACACACACACACACACACACACACA
>NW_011338227.1:0-5495 GCF_000735185.1 Notothenia coriiceps
GGTCAGTGTGCCAGACAGAAAATATACGGTGTATAATTACAGTGTCTCTGTAATAGGAACCCCTCCAGCCTCTGACCCAGACAGTAGACTGGAGATGTGGGGAAACAACAAAAGCTATCCTTTTTGTTTTTTGAAGACATGATAGATTGCAAGTCCTCATAGCGCCTTTTACTGAGCGTCTGTTTTCAATTGATTCTGATGAGAGCAGAGCGCATGCTGTTTGTGACTTTTATCTCCATACGTGGATCGTCTTCCTCGCTGTATAGCTGTCAGACTAAGTGTAAAATTCAATCAGAGAGCCGGAAACTTAGGATGACTGTTCATGGTGTCAAACATTTGTATTGTACTACAAACGGATAATAAAATCCAAAGGGTCTGTCATATAACAGCGGAGATACAATGTCCAGATATCGTCTTCACAGAGAACTGCCAGGAGAAGGCGCCATGTGGACACTTTTAATCTGTGCTCACGTGCGTTTCCTTTCACTGCCATCAACAAAGGACTGCAGATGGAAATGTGCTTCTATGGATACATCTGGCACGTTTACATGATGGACTCAAGTGCTGACATTAATTTATGTGTATTGCCCCTTCTTAAATAATTTGTAGCGACAACTCCCAATGAGCTGTCGCTAGAGGCTACGGTACTTTGACATGTTTCAATTAAAAGAGTCCGTGCTGAAGTTCTAGCTTAACCATGTTTAATGACCCTCATAAACAAACTATAAAGAGAACCAAACGGCGGTCAACGGAAAATGTCCGAGCTCACCCTCTGTGTCAGGCTGATTACTGGCAAACAGGTGGGCTAAATACAAACAAACCACACCATGTGACAAGTGCCGGAAGTTTGAGTTTGAGAAAAGTACATAATTTTTGTGAAAAAGTAAGACTTTTGAGGATTTTGAGAATTTCAGGATGTTGAGAAAAAGTCTGATTTTTTTAGACTCTGAGGAAATAGTCAGAATTTTAAGGTTTTGAGGAAAAATTTAGAATTTTGAGAGTTTTGAAAAATACAGAAATTTGAGGAAAAAGTCAGAATTTTATGGTTTTGAGGAAAAAGTCAGAATTTTTAGAAAGTTTTGAAAAATACAGAATTTTGAGGAAAAAGTCAGAAATTCAGATTTTGAGGAAAAAGTCAGAATTTTAAGGTTTTGAGGAAAAAGTCAGAATTTGAGAAAGTTTTAAAAAATGAGAAAAATACAGAATGTTGAGATTTTGAGGAAAAAGTCAGAATTTCAGATTTTGAGGAAAAAGTCAGAATTGTAAGGTTTTTCAGGAAAAAGTCAGAAATTTGAGGAAAAAGTCAGAATTTTAAGGTTTTGAGGAAAAAGTCGGAATTTTGAGAAAGTTTTGAAAAATACAGAATTTTGAGGAAAAAGTCAGAAATTCAGATTTTGAGGAAAAAGTCAGAATTTTAAGGTTTTGAGGAAAAAGTCAGAATTTGAGAAAAAGCCAGAATGCTATAATCAACGGTACTGATGGTAATAATGCAGCTCTGTCGCTCACTGGGTCTCTCTTGTGTCTCCAGGTGTTCCACAGTCTGTTCTGGCCTCTGGAGTTCACCGTGCCCAACAGAGACAACAACAAGTGCTACGCTAAGATCATCTGCAACAAGCTGGACAACGTGAGCTCCTCCCTGCTGTCACTCAGTCTGAATCCAACCTGTCAGAGAGTCACATGACTAACACATGTCTCGTTTGTAGGACCGTGTCATTGGCTTCCACTACCTGGGTCCGAACGCCGGGGAGGTGACGCAGGGCTTCGGTACGGCCATGAAGTGTGGAGCCACTAAAGAACAGCTGGACAACACTATCGGCATCCACCCAACCTGCGCCGAGGTGAGGAGGAGGCATCTCTTTATCTCATAACAATAATCTTTATTTGTATAGCAGCTTTCATACAAGCTGCGAAGCAAGAGGCGTATTCAGCTCCTGCTCTCTGTAGATGTGTATGGGGATGTCCTTTTTGTGCCTTGCAGTGTTAAACAGATTTGTATTTGGTGGTGAAAACCAAGGTCATGAAGCTGCCTCACTTTGCTAGTTTTTCAGTCTGTGTAAATGATTTCGTTATTACAGATTTGATCAGAATCCATAAAACTGTGCAGCTCAAAATAACTTAAGTCCCGGCCACACGAGGACGATAACGGTCGTATCTGCTACAGTTCACTATCAGATAGACGGTTCGGCCACACGAGGCCGACAAACGCAGAAAACGGTAACGGGTCCCAAGGTGGGTCGATCGAAACGCTCTGGGGGGGCAAACGGCTCTGTGTTTACGCCTATACGATAATTTGCTGATAACTTTGACGTAATAGCCCCGCCTCTCCTGCTCAGAGATCAGCTGCTGGGCTCTCAGAAGACGGGGAGGAAAAGAGAGGCTCCGTGTTTTATTCTTATATTATTATATAGAGTCGTTATCAATTTGTTTTAAAGCTCAATTAATAACAAAGAAGACCTCTGACCGGCACTTTTCTAATTTTGTCCGGAAGATTTAACGGACATGTTGACTGGCGGAAAAAAATCTAACTGAAACTCTGCCGCACGGACTTCTTTGATAACGATTGCGGTCCGTTGGCGTTATGGTCCTCGTGTGGCTCAGCCTTAAATGGACTGAATTACCATGTCTGTATTTGTCATGTTGAGTGTTTATGCAGATAGTGAGCTGAATGAACTGGTGATGTGTGATGCATGCTGTTAAAGATCTCCCTGTTCCTCCTTCATTATGTAAATGGGGTTTGGTGATAATTGCAGCTCATTAAGCTCTTAATCGTCTCTTGTTTGATGTTTCCCATTTCTTTAATTTACATTTACAAACAGAATTCAGATCTTTCTTTTTGAATGAATGCAGGACGCTGTTAATGTAACCAAGCTGTGCCCACGTCTTAGTTTAATAATCCATTAAGAGACTATATTTTTAAACAACGGAGCGTGATGTCCAATCAGAAGCTCTAAAGTGTTGCAAAGTAGATTTTTATTTTCATTTTTTTCCTTATTTGTCATATCTCAATTTGATGGTGATGATGATTTGGGATTGTTGGAGGAGCCTAGGACTTAAGTTTGTCATTGTCATATCTACACTGTAGCTGTGTACATGACAATAAAGCTTTGAGTCTTGAATGATGACCACCATAATTTGCTCAAGCCCCCAGGAAGTGCTCCGGACTCTGTTCCCACAATTCGTAGTGGCCAAACGGCGGTACTACACTTCCGTATCAGTCCATGACGTCACTGGGCCCCAGAAACACTTTTGACTAACATTGGGAAAGAGACGTCTGTAAATCGCTGGATAATTTTTTTTTAACCAAATTAACTACCCAGTATGGACATTTGTATAGCCCTTACTAAAAACAAAAAGTCCGATCTTTTTCTTTTTGGAAAAAATGCAGACATTTTTGAAAAATACAGAATGTGGGAAAAAAACAGGATTTTGAGAAAAAGTCAATTTTTTTTTATTTTGAGGAAAAAGTCTGAATTGAGAAAAAGACAGAATTTAGACATTTTGAGAAAAAGACAATTTTGGGAAAAATACAGAATATTTGGAAAAAATCAGATTTTTGAGGAAAATACAGAATTTTTTTTGTAAAGCCCTTATTAAAAACATTCAGTCTTCAAGTTGTAAAATGTGCTAATAACGTTATTCTCAGTTATTTTCCTCGGCACCATGAACGCGCATCTAACCCACGGGACGGCTTGATGTGAACGAGCCTTTCGGGGGGCGTGGTTAAAGTTGCGCCTGCTATGAGCGCACATACCATACGGGTACTTCTCAGGCATGCTGGGTAATCTGTGACGTTTCGCTCTCAAAAGTTGGGCCATTTTGCCTTCATGAGCCAATGAGCAGCTCTCATAGGAAAGAACGAGACCCCGCCTCCCACCACGCTGTATCCAGTTCTTATTATACACCCATGAATATGTAATGAAGCGCTCTACTGTAACTTTTATTCATGTATTTTTTTCTTATAATGTTTATTTTATCATCGTTGCTTTTTAAATGCCATTTTCTTAAAGTCTTTCATTTTTGTAAAGCACTTTGAATTGCCTTGTGTTGCACGGTGCTAAATAAATAAATGTGTAATGAATGAATTATTGACATCCTGCTCTTCCTCACGTTGTTTCTCCTCTTCCTCCTCCAGATCTTCACCACTCTGGAGGTGACGAAGAGCTCGGGTGGAGAAATCACCGCGGCCGGCTGCTGAGGTTAAACCCTGCTCGTTTAGCGGGCTGCGCTCATGTTAGACTCCCCAAAACACCCCCCACTCTCTCATCTCCCCCCCCCTCAAACGCTCCCTTCAAAGAGCCGCTGAGCATCGGGACAAACCAGCGTCCATCTCGGAGCGAGAAGAGTGTGAAATGAGTCTGAATGACATGAGTCTGCAGCCTGCTGAACAGCGGGGTTACTCTGCTGATTTCTCCTGGGCTCCAACAGTCCTTCTCAGAGGAGCACCAACACACACACACACACACTCGATATATGTGTGTGTGTGTTGGGGCTGTTTGTGACGTCCTGGCCCGTAACCTTGAATCTTCAGGTGGGCTAGGACTGATGTCCCTCTGCAGAAGCGCCTGATTTGGCGTCCAAACTTTCGTCCAATCCCCCAAACTACACACACACACACACACACACACACACACACACACACACACACACACACACACACACTCTCTCACTTTAGAAGTACGGATTGAAGCGGCACACAGGCGAGGTTTGAAAGGATGCTCGGCTCCAGCTTGAAAGCCTTTTATTTAACGCGTGTAGGTTGATTACGTCTTCATCATTCCACTCTTCATCATGTCTTTGAGGGTGGAATGAGTCCATGTCGCGCTCTATATTTATCTGTTGTGTGTGTGGAGCATCTGCCTTTTAAAGAAATCTCTTCCAAACAGACATCCTTTCAGACCTCGCTGCGTCGCTGCCACACAAACACAACCCTGTACTGAATGTTGTGTTTGGATATTAGTAAGGAGGGAAAACATTTTCACGAGTTTGTACTAAGTTAATTTAATGCTCGTTTGTGGCATCTTGCCTCTGCTTTATGCGTCTGTCGAGGATATATTCCATCTGCAGTTCTGCTGTCTCTGCGTGACTCTGGTCACATTTATAAGTGACTTGTTCGTTGGCGTCAAAACCACTGTAGATGACTTCTTTCAAGATTCAATAAAGGATGAATACAACTTCTCTTGTCTCGTGTCTTTCATTGTTCTTTAGTGTCTTTGTAGTCATTGTCTGTCTCTGCATAGTCTCTTTGAAGTCATTTTGTGTCTTTAGGTGGTTACGTGTCTCTTTCTGGTCCTGTTGTGTCAATAGGCGCTTTCACACCGCAGTACTTTTCCCACAAAGGTTCCTGAGAACTCTTTAGTTCTCATGAACTAAAGTACAGATCGCGTTCACACCGGAATTAGTCCCTGGGGGAGGGTTACGCAAATGAAGCCGCTGACGTCACTTCTTCTTCTTCTGCTTTGGGTTTACTGGCAGGCCGCAAACAACTTCACGCCGAT
>NW_011338228.1:0-3272 GCF_000735185.1 Notothenia coriiceps
AAGAGATCGATGATCTCAATGGGACCACCTGGTTAAATAAAGGTTTGAGATGAAAGGAAACGCCACCTGGTAAGTTAAGATCCTTCGTCAAGTGGCCCGATCTCCTCATACTTCATTCACTTTCCTCTTTTTTTTGGGGGGTTCTCTATATGCTCACGGCTGCATTTCCCCCTTTAGATATACGATTTCAGGATCGGGGTCTAATCGCCAAAGAATTACCATTTATTATGTGACATGTGTCAATAAATGTTCTAGTACAAAATGAAGTCTCTCCTGATTGAAATGAAGCTTAGCGTAAATTATTTCAGGAAGACTGGTATACTTCAGTCCGCAGCTGCTTATAATCAGCTCATCACGGGCGTTCTCTTTAACCTATTACATTCACCTCGTTCTCCAGCAGCCAATCACCGTGCTGCAGCCAAACTTTAAAATGGTTATCCTCTCTCCTGCAGTCAGCTGTGATTTCAGGACGTCATGCTGCCGCCCGCCTCCTCACCATCCACCTCCTTTCATCATATCCAGTGCCAGGAGAGTTATCCAAAGACCTCATCACACCTCCCCTTCATCCCATCTCCTCATCAAATCCAGATCTTCAGCATCATCACCAGTGTCTAGACCCCGGGGGGTTCTCTATATGCTCACGGCTGCATTTCCCCCTTTAGATATACGATTTCAGGATCGCGGTCTAATCGCCAAAGACTTAACATTTATTATGTGACATGTGTCAATAAATGTTCTCTTACAAAATGAAGTCTCTCCTGATTGAAATATGATAATATGAGAGCAGAATGTGTGAGTGTAAATATATATGCATATGAGAGTGAAAATGTATGTAGGTGAGAGTGAAAATATATGTATTTGAAAGGAGAATATATGTGTGTGGGAGGACCAGTATGAATTACGGCCCGTCCGGCCCCTCATACAAAATAATACAATAACTACAATTTTAAGTACGTTTTCAGTAATAGTTGGCCAACTTTAAATTGTTTGCACCTCTCGGCCACCGTAGACAAGGTATCAAAACGGAGTAACTAAAAAGTGGGATAAAAACAATTGAGTAGTTTTAGGTTTTATATTTTCGCTCATATTATTCCTTAGTGCGATGAGGGGAAACAGGCAAGTGTTCATTCAAAGTGCATTCAATGCAAAATGTAAATATGTTTAGCACAAACCAAAGTTTTATTTAGTGAATGATCAAAATAAGCAATTTAGTGTTTTAGAAAGCAGCTTACTATTTGAACATTTCAAAATTGTAGAAATCCTAGCCTATGATTTTTCTGATTATAAAACGACTTGTTCAAAACAACAGCAAGGCCACAACCATGATCTGTGAACATTTAAGTAAAGATTGTCTCTTCTATAGAGGTCGGACCAGGTCCAGAAACAGTCAAAGTGGGTAATGGACAAATGTCATTATAATGCATTCCATTATGAGGCAATGTTGGAAAACAAATGCAGGCAGAGATACTGTAAGTACAAGACAGTGTACACAAGTGTTAATGTCTGTCTAACTCTCAGGTGAAACATAAAAGAGTTTACTTTTAAAGTTAGATTCCACATCTGTTTTACCTGGTAAATCATTTAGTTATGCAGCTTAAAATTGGTACAGGTTACTTCTCTGTCTTTGATTATCTGTTTATATTTTGTATTTTCAAGATGACAAGTTCAGCTCTCCAAGGTTGAATATTTTATTCTTAATAGTCACTCCTCCTATTTTTTGCAAATCTATCCTTTGTCCTTTGTGCATGTACAGTACACAAATCTGAATTACTGATACTTGTGTTAGAAAACAACATGAGTACATTTAGGTTTTACAATTGCATTCATTTTATTCCATACTATAATAAGGCACGTGTAAATGCAAACTATTTGGTTTACAAGAATCATCTGAAATATGAATACAAATAATTACAAACTATACATTTATGAGTTCAATAGTTGAATGCAGGTTATATAAATATGCTAAAAATATGCCAAATGCAAAAATCATTATGGAAATTATCATATACAATAAAACAAATACACATTATTTTATATTTCAGCTCTTCCACATCATCTAAGACAAAAGCAATTTCATTTTAAAAGTTATAATACCGATTATTCTGTTTCTAATTTTGGTCAATTTAAAACCATAAATCAAAGGATTAATAATAGGAGGTATGATAAGAAATTCTATTGCAATGAAGTTTTGAAGCGGTTGAGGCCAATCTTTTGAACCAATTCGCATATTTGACACATCAAAAAGGATAGCCACAAGAAAAGTGATTAAGGAGATTAAATGTGGCACACATGTCTGCATGAATTTAGCTCTGTTTTCCTTAGAATGCACACATGTTTTGACGAGATACATGTAAGACCAGACGATAAATAAACCATGAAATACGTAAATGATTATTGTTATGTATGCAACTATGTTGTTAACCAAAGTGTCAGCTGGGAAACACGCAAGTTTAACAATAATCCAATTCACACAGAATAGTCTGGTAATATGTGGGCTGCATAACTTTAATCTAGACGTTAGAATAATATTTGTGCCGATAATGCAGGAAGGTGTTAACCAGGAAAAGCAGACTAACAGAAAGACTCTTTGCTTTGACATTATAGAGTTGTATTGCAGGGGGCGACATATAGCCACATATCTGTCGTATGCCATGACTGCAAGAATGGACAGATCACTGCAGGCAAATGAGTACATCACCAGAGCCTGAATAAGGCATCCAGAATAAGAGATAACCTGAACAGGAGAAAGCAGATCCCAGAGAAACTTTGGGTAGAAACCTGTTGTCCCATAAAGTCCATTCATGCAAAATGTGCACAGTAGAATATACATTGGTTCATGCAGGTTTTTGTCCAAGATCACGGTCACAATCAGAGAAACATTTACCAGCACAATAAAACAGTAACACAGTAAAGTGAGAGCAAAGATATAAGCTTGGTAGTTTTCTGTTTCATTAAAACCTGAAAGAACAAACATAGTTATGAGAGAGACATTATCCATCAGAAAATGTTGTTGAACAAATAATGTTGTTCCTTCCCCTGTGTTGTCTACCCCCATCCTTAGAGAGAGAAAAGAGCCACCTGATTGTACTTTGTGTCATTTAAACTTATTTAGAAAACATAATTTGTTCACCTGCTCAGTGTACCTCCATCAGTAACAAAGTGTCTGACTCTGTTCCCTCCTCTCACAGTTATTAATAATTAGTCTGACTACAACTTCACATGAGCTGAAATTCAAACCAGCCAATCAATGATCTGAATGAGCTTTCCTATGT
>NW_011338229.1:0-4120 GCF_000735185.1 Notothenia coriiceps
ACCAAAGTTGAGTTGTTTGGAAGGAACACACAACGCTATGTGTGGAGAAAAAAAGGCACAGCACACCAACATCAAAACCTCATCCCAACTGTGAAGTATGGTGGAGGGAGCATCATGGTTTGGGGCTGCTTTGCTGCCTCAGGGCCTGGACAGATTGCCATCATCGACGGAAAAATGAATTCTCAAGTTTATCAAGACATTTTGCTGGAGAACTTAAGGCCATCTGTCCACCAATTGAAGCTCAACAGAAGATGGGTGATGCAACAGGACAACGACCCAAAGCACAGAAGTAAATCAACAACAGAATGGCTTCAACAGAAGAAAATACGCCTTCTGGAGTGGCCCAGTCAGAGTCCTGACCTCAACCCAATTGAGATGCTGTGGCATGACCTCAAGAGAGCGATTCACACCAGACATCCCAAGAATATTTGCTGAACTGAAACAGTTTTGTAAAGAGGAATGGTCCAAAATTCCTCCTGACCGTTGTGCAGGTCTGATATGCAACTATAGGAAACGTTTGGTTGAGGCTATTGCTGCCAAAGGAGGGTCAACCAGTTATTAAATCCAAGGGTTCACATACTGTTTCCACCCTGCACTGTGAATGTTTACATGGTGTGTTCAATAAAAACATATAATTGTTTGTGTGGTTTTAGCTTAAGCAGACTGTGTTTGTCTATTGTTGTGACTTAGATGAAGATCAGAACACATTTTATGACCAATTTATGCAGAAATCCAGGTAGTTCCAAAGGGTTCACATACTTTTCAAAAGGCTATCAAAGCCTACAGATTATACAATGTGGTGTCGCTTTTTTGTTTGGGAGTGAGGGAGAAAAGGATCTCAAATGCATACCCAGAAAAAACCGCCTGATTGAGTTTATACAATTTGAAAGCTTGTTAATCAGAGCACAGTAGGATCTTGAGGGGACAGCATGCTCTTTATCAGTGCACTCATGTCTGCTTGGTTATCTAGAGTAGATAACTGCCCATTTTCAGAGCCAGAAAAGGAATGTTGGCAATAATCGTAATAAAAGATAATAATAATAAAATAAAAGTCTTGTAAGTCAATTTTTGAATGTTTGGTTTTATTCTGTGACTGACATTGCCACACACAGTTTACTATCCTCCATACTAAGTATTTCTTCATACTCCCGCCACTAAAGGAAGCTAAAATGTAGGCTTGTTATTCAAAATAGAAGCCTGTTGAGTTACCATATCCTTACTGGATGCTTTGGAAAATACCAGTTTTTCTAAATAAAAGCCCCATAGAAAAACTGTATAGTAACAGAAAGATTCAGGTTTAGGGGCTTGTTTTTCAAAATAAAACCCCCAAAAAGCAACACTACAGCTACTGCTATCTATACCTACTTAGAGCTGTTAATATCACTATCGGGATCCTACCACAGTGCTCGTCGTGCAGTCAAAATGTAGCTATCATTAACATGTCCTCATGGGTCTGTCTACAGTCTGCAGCTGTCATTTCCTGCTTTGTTGCATCCTTGTCATTCTGTAGCCACACTGTGACTTTACCAAGTTGTACGTCCCTGACTCTCCCCTCCTCCCCCCGCAGACTTCTTCCCCCCTCCAGAGATGGTGGAGGAGCGTGGACTGGCGCGGCCTGTGGTGGCTGGCATTGTGGCAACCATCTGTTTCCTGGCAGCAGCTGTCCTCTTCAGCACCATGGCTGCCTGCTTCGTCAACAAGCAGCGCAGGAGGAAGATGAAGAGGAAAAGAGGTGAGGGAAGACCTGGAAAATAATGGCTGCCATCACAATCACTACATTTTCAGGGAGCAATTAAATTATCACAAATAACAACAATGATTACTGAATGTTTTTGTATTTATACATTACAACTTATAATCATTTTTTATGTGAAACTTAACTGAGAGACTTTTAACAGACATCCCCACATCTACCTTACTGATTTATGTTATCATGCTGCTCTATATGACTCTCAGCTTTAATTACATGATCAAGTAGTGAACATCATGAAAGTGGCCTAATGACACTTATATATTAATGCTTATATATTTAGCATTTAATTGTAATCCTGTTACTCCATTCCAAAAGCTGCTCCAGGCTCAGCAGCAGCTATTATGATCGTCATCTTTAGGAATTCACTGGTTCATAAACCTTTATGTAAATGTCTTGGATCAGGATTGTTTATCCTTATAAATGCTTGAAAATGAGAGTGACATCTGTTCACCTTCCTTATCTCTTTCTCCCATCTTCCAGACCCCCCTCTATCCATAACGCACTGCAGAAAAAGCATGGAAACTCCGTAAGTAACAACACACTGCTACAAACAGATCTACCGCTAACCCATAATCAAACAGCAAAGCACTCAGGATTCATTTGATCCTGTAGTTGTATGTATTCCAAATACAATTATAGTCAACAAAACAAATACTTTATTTCTACAAAGTGAGATGTATACAGTTCCTTTTGCTTACACAGTAAGAAAAACTGCAGAATAGGAACACACAATGATTTATATTAGTTGGTACTTATCCTGTCGATTTCTCAATAACAACTTCACATCCATCCTGAATATTTATTGTCTTAATATAAGCAAAATATTTTACACTGTCATTAACTCTACATCTGAGCTGTCAGTGTATCAAATTTGGCATTACAGCGAGCAGGTGAAAGTCTGTTGTGTCAAAGTGTAAAGAGAAAAGTGAGTGAGTGAGTGAGTGGTTCTGTTTGTGATGTAACATTGGAAGTAGCAAAAGGCAGCATTTGTGTGTGATGATTGGAAGGACCAACACAACAATGTATTTTTAAAATGCTGCTCAGCCTAAGTTACAGAAGCGGTGTGTTTCAATTTAAAAATAAATAGTAACACACCTACTTATACGACAACAAGACAATGACCTAAACTTAAAAAATGTAAATGAAGCTCTGTTGCTTAAATTAGAATAACATGTTTCTAGTAAATTTGACTTTGAACGTGAAAGATAAACACACACCACTGGAGGCTGGCTTCTAAAGGGAGGCATCCAATCTTCACATACCCTATTGTACAGCAGCCCCCTCTAGCTAATTTCCATATTCATGATCACTGTAGGGGGGTGAATTTCTTATATAACTGTTTTCAATTATATTTAGGCTTAGGAGTTAAAAGAGTCACCGGAGTTGTGCTGGTGTAATCTCCCGTGATTACCTCAACTCCTCTGCATTGTTTATAAGTCATTGTATTTGTTTGCTATATTGTAGCCCATTATTTAGTTGATTGTTGGCTGTTTTTTTTAAATAATTACGAGAGACTTATAGTGGTGTGTTGTATTTGTAGCAGGTTGTTGTAGTTATATAATTGTAATTTATAACCGCCCTGTCAAGGTGCATATAAGACTGTATATAAATGGACGTAGTGTCCATAGTCACCCATAGGTTCCTGCAAAGCCACAATGAAGCCCAAAGAGGGCGCACACGGCTGTTGACTTCTTGGAAGTGAGTCAGCGCCTGACTCGTAACCGCCTCATCCAAAAAATGGGGACAGAGGTGGAGCTGAGGCGGGCCTGTCTGCAAAAACATGCCCAATGAATAAATGTGTAGGAAAATGATGAATACACTAGATTTTCAAAAAAATATACAGAAATATACACTACAGGGACATCTGGCGTCGTTTTTGTAAGAAATGTTCACTTTCGCATAAAAAAGCCTCGGCACGTGACCTCCCGCGTGTGACATAATGGGGGAAACAAGAGGGAGAGCGGCCGGTGTAACGTATTAATAAACATGGATCCCAATGGTAGTTTCGACAAAGAAGACAAAGAAGAAGTTGAACATGAATATTCGAATGCATATGACGGACCACAACCTTATAATTATGAGCCTGCTAGGCGTCCAAGAGACCCGGAGCAGCCAAGGATTAGAAGAAATAACGGCCATCGCAGAGAAATTGAGCTGTGGTGTGAGGAGAACCAGTGGAGAACTGGGCAGCTATCTTGGTGAGTGACCGGCGTTAGCTACAGAATGTTAGCTAACGTCACATCACAACATTGTGAAGTTAGCTATCATATATCAGGCTATAACTAAAGTAGCATTGATAATATAGTAACGTTACTGGCAGGACTGTTGATACTGATCCATAACAGAAACTAATGCGCAAGTATCAGC
>NW_011338230.1:0-3676 GCF_000735185.1 Notothenia coriiceps
CAGGCTCAGTGACCACAAACTGGCAATCGAAACAGGAAGACTCAAAAGATCCTGGCAACCAAAAGAGAACAGAATATGTGGTCACTGTACGACAGGTGAGACTGAGACAGAGATGCACTTCCTCCTGAAATGCCAAACATTCAACGAAGTAAGGAGCATTTACTGGAACAAGTTGAACTCTGTAATCCCAGGTTTCAAGGAGGTTGATGACCTCTCAAGACTGAGAGTACTCCTAGGAGAAGGAGACAAGGCACACCTTGCTGCCCAATATGTATACACATGCCACAACCTGAGGGACAGTGAATGAGACACACACACACACACATACGTGTTGAAATGTAATTGTATCACTGTATATATATATATCATCAATAATATGTAAACATTTGAAATGTATGTTAATGTTGTTAATTATTTTGTATTGTGATGCTTTGGCAACATTGTTTAATTTAACTTTCATGCCAATAAAGCCCCTTTGAATTTGAATTTGAATTTGAGAGAGAGAGAGAGAGAGAGAGAGAGAGAGAGAGAGAGAGAGAGAGAGAGAGAGAGAGAGAGAGAGAGAGAGAGACTGGGAGCATGTCTGGCCTTTCAACTCAACATTTATTAATACCACATACTACAAATATTTTCATCTTAAACTCCCTAATATAAACTGGTCAGCTGAAAACAATGAATATTAAGGCATCATCAGTGCAGCTCAATCAAACCATTGAAACAAAGAAGAGAGATAAAGATAAGAAGAGAAATGTGAAGAAAGGTTAGAGGCACAAACAGCTTCAGCCCGTCGCATCTCTCTGAAGTTCAGCTGACAGAGAGCACGAGTTGAGTCATATAGACGGAGGAGAGATCAGAGGAGGACAATGAAAGATGGCCGGCAGGAAGATAATACCGGGAGCGATACTTCTCGTAGAATAATGGGGTGAGAAACATAGCTGAGAGCAGGAGGGACAAGAAAGTGCAGCTGTCTAACTGAGAACTGAGCTAACAGAGAAATGAAAAGTACTTCTGGCTCGGATTCGGAGCCCTTTAAGTCAGTCTGATGGAGCACGTACACACAGATATACACACACACACAATTTAAAACCTCTCTGCCTGAGATAGAGGCAGCAGAGCAGGATGAATGGCTATTCAGCTCCATTAAACATCCATTGAATGAGACACACTGGGTGTTTGTGTGATATGAATTCATACTCACTGGCAGGAAGCCCGGAGGCAGGAGGTGTGAGAGCTGCAGGGCTCTCTCCGTCAGCTCCGACTCGCAGAGCAGCACATCGCACTTCATGTCACCGCTGACCTGCTCTCCGTCCACACCGTCACTCCTAACTCTGCTGCTGACGCTGCTGCACACCACCTCGCACAGCATGGCTGACACCACACACGCTAACACACACACAAACACACACACATAAACATTTGATTATTTGCTCTAATCATTCATACACACAGAGTTCGAGTGTTTGATATCATATTTTAATAAGATCAAGGGTTTCCATATTTATCCCCATTATCCCGCTTTCATGTGCCGGTGGGAAAGTCTCGACATCACAGATTGTTTGTGTCCATAATGAGGTCACAGATTCCTTTCAAAATACAAACCTTGAAAACAAATAGTGAACACAAACCATGATGGAGGAGATTTGACTTTTAGTTTTCTTATAGTAGTCCCTACATTTGCTACAATATTACCAGAGGTCATAAGTAAAAGTAATACAAAAATGTACTCAGGGGAAAAATACAATCAGCTGCTACACTAAAGAAATTCACTATTTAATGCATAAATTATTCAAATATAATAGTATACAGTATGTGACTTGGAAATGCTAATACTTTAACTTGTAAGTAACTTGAGTAAGTTTTGCACAGTCAAAACATAATCAAGACTTTTAACAAGTAAAATATCCCAACGTCTTCCACTACTGGGTATCAAAAAATAATAATATATACCTGAGAACTTATTTTTACCTTCTGATGTAAGCATGTATTTATCTGTAACCAAGACGCTTTCAGAGCCCACCGCCCACCAGCTTCACTTTCGGTAGAAGTCATGCAGGAACAATGAGTCATAAAGGTGAAGCAGCTTCATGTACTTCTTCAAAAGCCCATATTATCTTTTTAAATCCAGCTAAAACGGGTCTACAGCATCTGTGGCCCCAGTCTCTCTGTTAGCATCTAGAAATAAACAGTACAGTGTATTTATACAGAGAGCTCATAGCTCAAGCATGAGCTGATATAGCACTTCTGGGGCTTCCTGCCATTAGATTATTATCATATATTTTTCGTACAAAGTATGCAGTTTCCAACCCAGCCGCCAAATAAGAGCGCCAAAAGTAAGAGATTCTGAAAAAATATATATATATTATGTTCAGTGTTTTTCAATTTCTTGCTTTCAGCACTGTCTGCATTTGGCAGCTACAGTATGGTTAAGACGTGTGAAAGATTGTGTTATGGAAAATGAACTGTTATTAGGGTTTAGGTAAAATCCCTTGGTTAATGTAGGGATAAATACTGTCTTGACTCAGGAACACTTCAGCAAGGCAACTTCTATATACCCAGCAGGAGACTTTAAGTTGGTAAAGAATATTGTTTTCAGGTAGGTTTTTTCAGGATTAAGATGCAAAATAGACCTGAGGACAAAGTAAACTCAGCTGCTGGGTCATTAGTAACACTTGAATGATATTAGGTCCAATACAAAACAGTCCTGCTTTCTTTTTTGAGTACAAACTAACTTTAAATGAAAGGAGGCGTTTTCAAAAGTGTACTGTAAATGTAACCTTGAAAATGCCTGGTTTGAGTTAATCCAAGTCTTTTAGTCAAAGAAAGGTTTCTTATTATTCTGATGAATAATGTCCTGCCTAATTCCCCTATTAACCCTTTGGAGTCAACCGTCACGCCGGCGTGATCAGATCACATGACCTGTTCAAGCCGGTGCTGCATAAAAACAACATTCCGGACAACATTGCAGTGTGTTTCTGTCGAAAGTACTGGCTTGAAACTATATCCCAGTATTTGTTTCATGCAAACAGACCCAGTAAACACGGAGATACGATGATATAAAGTTAATACATTTCAAAAGTATGAAAAATGGAAGCACATATTTGAATATCTTCGCCGTATTTTATCATTTTACGAAACGGAAAATACTGGAAACTGTAGATTCTGCTCAACAGGATGTATTTACCAGGGAGGGGGTGAGGTAATCAGGTAAACGGAGTGATACGAAGCAAGACGAAAAGAGACGAAGAGGGACGGCGGGAAATGGAGAGAGACAAAGATATATGAAGACAGGCGGCGGGAGACAAAGAGAGACGGCGGGAGACTGCGATTGAAGTAAAGTGACAGACAAACATTGAGAATTTAGATATAGTTAGATAGATTTAGAGTTTTGAAGATTCAACTATGATGAAGAGAATTCTGAACGTGAGTCAAGCTATGAGCTTGTTTTTTGACATGGAGGAGGAGGAGGAGGAGGAGGAGGAGGAGGAGCCTGTGATGTTGCCCTCTTGTCGTAGTTGACAGAAACTGCTTTGAAGCGTGGCACAGATAAAGACAGAAACAACAGATTTTTGTACATAATGTGTATATATATATTTTGTAATTATATTTATAATAACACTTTTGCCTTATCAGAATGAAATCCCATGTACATTATTTAAGCTTTTAAATGTTTTGTTGT
>NW_011338231.1:0-2604 GCF_000735185.1 Notothenia coriiceps
TTCCTCCCTCTCATCATCTCGCCTCCTTCCCTCCTTCCCTCCTTTCCCTTTTCCTTCCCTATATCCTTCATCTCCTCCCCCACCATCCTCCTCCTCTCTCTTCCTCCCTCTCATCATCTCGCCTCCTTCCCTCCTTTCCCTCTTTCCTTCCCACCCTCCTTCCCTATATCCTCCACCTCCTCCCCCCCCCACCATCCTCCTCTCTCTCTCTCTTCGCTTCTCCACACCTCGTTGGTCAGCAAGGTTGCCTGGCAACAGCTGCTCTCTCTCCCCCGCTATCGCCCAGGTATTGTGGTTGTGAGAAAGGGGAGAGAAGAGGAAAAAGATGGATGATAGGGGGGGGCACACGGGGGAGATGATTGGAGAAGGGGAGAAGTGAGGGAGGGGAGACTGGAGTCAGAGAGGAAAGGGATGGAGAGATAGAAGAGAGGAGGAGATTTGTGGCAAAGAGAGACACACAACGTGGGGAGGCTAGGAGCGAGGGAGTGATGGTGAGAGGAGTAGAGGGCGGGAGGAGGTGTGTGTTTTAGAGTCACCATCTCCTCTCTCATGATTCCCCCACTTATCTTTTCTCTGGTCTGTGATAGAAAGAAATGCAGCTCTCAGTCTGTGGAAACGCAGAGCGGCTGGTCTCAAACAGAGACGGTTCAAACCAACACATTCTCACGTTGCTAATAGACGAGTTGGGATCGCGGCGAAATGCTCTCCGCAGACCCATTCTCACAGCGTTTATCAACCTTTTTCTAACTCAATATCAAGCCAAACTTATTTTGTTTACTTCTTTATTTTAATTGAATAATGTCGGACTTTTGTTGCCGTCAGTTAGGGGGAGAGGCTCAGAAAACTGAAATCTGTATTGTTTCATCGTTTTTTCCTTCTAATTTTCTATTCTAACAATAAGACACAATTATCCTTTCGTTTATTTATTTGTTTGATTGTATAATGTCGGACTTTTGGAGTCCGTCAGGACCTCGGAGCAGCTCATAGTAGTTGCTTTAGAGCATTTTATACACCCTGACCCTGAAGTAAGTATTATCTCCGCTTTGCTTGACAAACCCCGTGATTAGTGAGAATGTGTTGTTCAGACAGGGGACTCAGGACAGAGTCAAAAATCAAAGTCATCTTTCAGTTTGTGTGTACAGACAGAGAGATCGAAATACCGTTTCCCACAATCCCGAAGGAATACAAAATACGTATACATATATCAATCAACAGACACATGTATACGCACACATTAAATACATACATTAAAGCACAACAATCAATATATAAAACATCACTTCAAAATAGAGCCTTAGAGAGAGAGGATATGTCTCAATGTGGATACTTCCCTTTGTATACTGCATGTCGTGCACTACATGTGAACACTTTAATAGTGCATGGATTTTGACTGTCTAAGGTTGTCTGTAATGGCACGAAGCTGCTGTGCCCTTAATGGAAGTGACCATTGCTGCATTTAGCTAAAGCGAAGACATGTGCGGTACCAAAACCCAGATGTATAATTTTGATTTACATCGCTGTGTTCACCAGACTAATTCCACAGTATTTATTGTGTACTTTGCCATACTTTGCATCAGGACGCACTTTTGCACTCAAAACAGCGAGTGTAGAGCTGGCACTGTGTCCTCTGAGCTGTTCTGTGAGTGGAGTGAACAGGGAATCATTCAGAGGTTATTTAATAATAAAAATTATTTAAAGATATGTAACCCATGACCAAAATGAGAGGACAGAGACAGAAAGACGTGAGGAAGCTTAATTCAGTTAAGTTAATTTCACTATCATACTAATTCTCTAAATTCCTACAAATTAAAGCTGTATGTCTCGAGTACAATCAGAGATTTTATTGAAAATGATTGTCATTAGTGAAACTATGAGTATGAATAAGTGATGTATAAAAAGGTAAGAGAAAAGGAGATCACATGTGATGTCTTATATTTCACATACATGATCATGTAAATGTTTTATGTCACTTGTACAAGTGTGCTGTTCTTTTAAAAGTAAAGTAGTTTTCACGTATAAAAGTAGAGCATGTGTGTTAGACAGTTAGTCTGAAGAAAATGTTGTTTTTTCAAATCATATATTTATTTATTTGTTTATATGTCTTTAATCCTTAAGTGCATTATTCATTTAAACTTCAAAAAGTAAAAGATACTAATGATATTGGGCATTGAAAAACAGTCATTTTTACCTTTTACTTTTGGTGTGGCAGGTTCAAATGGTTATGAGTTCTGTGTGTGTGTGTGTGTGTGTGTGTGTGTGTGTGTGTGTGTGTGTGTGTGTGTGTGTGTGTGTGTGTGTGTGTGTGTGTGTGTGTGTGTGTGTGTGGCCGTGTGGCCTAGCATTACTATCCTGTGGGGACCTATACATCTGTTTACACAGTCACGTGTGGGGACTCAACTCCCTTATGGGGACACAATGGAGGTCTCCATGAGGGGAATCATTAATTTTAGGGTGAAGACTTGGTTAGGGTAAGTGTTAGGCATGTGTTGGTTATGGTTAAGGTTAGTTAAGTCTCCAGGAAATGCATGTAAATCAATGTAATCTCCCCTGAAGTGATGTATACATCGTGTGTGTGTGTGTGAGACAGAGTGTTTGAAACACTGT
>NW_011338232.1:0-11817 GCF_000735185.1 Notothenia coriiceps
ATATGTTATTAATGTTAAAATAGACATTTATAACATATTATAAATGTCTATAAAATATTAAATAAACGTTAACATGTTACATGACAAACAAAAAAACGAAACATTATATATAGGCTATATATACAGATGTTTGCTAATGTATCCCTCTTATATCCATCAGGAATTAATATTAAATGATGAATTAACATTACCTCAGCACTGCATAAGTGTGGTCGTCAGTCATATTGACAAAGAAGCACTATTATATTGTATATTATGCAGCGTTTATAAGGACGGTATTTTGCTTGTCAGATTCAGATTTCGCGGATGTGCCGTGTCTATGACGCTATCGCGTAGAGCTACGTCGATCCTTGCGTAATGCGGAAGTGGGCGTGGTTAAATCCCGGACAGGGAGGGACTTCGCCTCTCATTCAGAAATAACTGGGGTGGGCGTTGTGTGACGTCATGACGCAAATTGGTATTACGTAAACCGTTCGGCGCAAAAATTCAAACGCTGAACAGGAAGAAGAAGCTCTATTCTCTGAATTCGGGATCAAGAATTAAAACAAGAAGCAAACACCAACATCGGATTTACACACTTAGAGGTACGTTGAGTTGAATTATTAGGTAGAGATGTTGTGCGTCAGCAGGCAAGTTTGCTAACAATAATAGGGAGAACACGTTAGTATGAGCTAATGCTAACCGAAGCTAATGTTGTTATGCTAAACTGCATGTTACGTTTTATCTGGGGTTTGTTTTGCTACGTTAGCAAAGGTAGCTTAGCAAATATGTCGTGTTATAAGAGTTCCGGCTATCTTAAATCACTTTAGCTTACTACAGTTCACTTTAACAAGCTGCTGCAGTCCCTTTGTTGATGTTTCTTTGTAGCTAATCTAAAAAACAGAACAGAATCAAATGTAATATGGCAACATGTCCACACATCACCAGGTACAGTTTAACTACCGAGGCTTCACAGTTATACTGCCCTGAAATGATTATCTCACACATAAACCACTGTGTCACCAGCTGGAGACAGAAAAGCAGGACCACATTAACTTCTGTGAGATCATGAGGCTCTGAAAACACTGGATAAAAACTACCTACTACCAGAAGGGATAAATACTCCATAAAGAGTGCCTTTGGGAAGCATATTCCTGGAACACTGTACCCACACAACTAAGGAACAATACATCTTTCAACTATTTTACTAAATCTGAAAAAGAGTGGTTACTGGACAGTCAAACACAATGTCAGAAACTGGAGTAATGGTCTTAGATAGTTAGATAGATTATTGATCAACATTTGGGAAATTATTTTGTTACAGAAGAAGCATCAGTGTGTTCAGACTACTACTAATACTTAAAAAGTGGAACAGAGAATCCAAATAAAAAATGGAAAATATGATATCAAATATAAACAGTATATCCTTTCTGGATTATTAAAATGTTCTAAAAAAAGGCAAAAATACTGCAGTTAATAGCAGAAATATATGCTTACTACAGGAGCCTAGACACACTTATCATTGTTTTTCATACTTTATGTTGGCTTTTATCTTTGCTTATGTATGGGCTTTTTTGTCTGTTATGGGTTTTTAAAAAGGGGCTTTTATCTGGGCATATGTGCTGCAGTCGTGATTCAATTGTGCTCGTGTTGTAATTCTGCTCTTGTATGTTTTTATTTTAATGCCATAAACCTCCCAGGGACAGCGGATGAATGCGTCCATGGCACATTTATGGATGGAGTCAAGTGCTCATGTTGATTAATGTGCATTGTCCCTTCTTAGATAAATGCATAGAGATACAAATCTAGTACCTGGAACAAAAAAACAAAGAAACTCGGTCTAAACTCAAATGTGTTTTATTCATGAATTGCCTCTCCAGTGGAAAACTCTTTATGTGTGTTTCTCAGATGAGATATTAAAGTACTTTCATTCTGCTTCATACTTTATTTTTAACCAATTGTATAAAGCTTGTACTTGCTTACAGTTGTCATATTATTGTGTATTATAAATGGACAACGTGTACAGCATTTGAACGCAATTAAATGATCCTCGAACCTCAATAAACATCAAACCATGACCCTCCCAAACTGTTTCCCCCAAAGCTGAAACTCGGACCTGCTTCAACGTGTGACCTTTCTGTGTTTCTCAGCTAAGATGAGCGCAGCCTCCAGCCCGGTGTCTCGGATCCGTCCGGGATGGATGTCGTCCGGCCTGAAGAACAAGGGCATGTCTCCGGCGGACTGCAGCACTCCGCTGCTCGCATCCTTCCCCGGCAACGACGACGAGCAGGAGCGACGACAGAGACGAAGGTCAAGGGTCATCGACCTTCAAACGGCCCCCGACTCCTCCTTTAATGACTCTGCCTCTCACAGGTAAGCTGCAGAGGTGGGAATCAGTGGAGTACAAATACTTCGTTACTGTACTTAAGTACATGTTTCTGGTATCAGTACTTTACTCAGGGTTCGTACGGGTGCTTGAAATCCTTGAAAATGCTTGAAATTTGACGTGGTGTTTTCAAGGTTGGGAAAGTGCTTGAATTTTGGGAATGGTGCTTGAAATTGAGATAAAGTCTGAAAATGCTTTACTTTTACAATGAATTGCTGTCTGACTGAATATTTCGCTTTTTAGATTAAAAGAAAAATAATTGTTTCGCTTCTACATAAAACAGCCCGCTCCGGCCTTCCCGCGCTATGTGCGCGACCTGCAAGTGTTTTTTTGGTGTGAACTGGGCATTCTAATGAGAGTGATATAGATGAGAGTACGCCAGGAGGTTGCTGTTGAATTTGAAGAAAAATACAAGCCATGGCTAAAACGAGGATTAAAACAACAAATAGCCTCCTGCAAAGGTTGCCAAAAACAAATTCAGTTGTTCTCGATGGAAGAGTCTGCGCTGACGAGCCACGTGAAAGGTAAGCCGTAGTAGAGCATTTTGGCTTAGGCTAACGTTGCATGTTACGTTCGTTTAAGCTAGTAACGTTAGTGAACTCAATGTGGGATAATTGCTTATGCAGGTGACAATAATTTCAGAGGAGCGTACCTATGTCAGTATGTGCAACAGTCGCCATCCTGTGGTGTTTCATGTCACACAGAATGATTTTAAAAGCAATGTATTTCTACTGGTAGTATTTTTCGTGCCTAAACTTGCTCTATCGAAATTAGTCGCATTAAACCGAAGACACATTTTGAGTTATATACACTGTTGGAAAGAGGATATTCCTAGCTTTCTAACGGAGGAAACATATTTTCGTTTGTACTACTGGTCTGGGGGAAGCTCGCGAGTGTGTGTGTGTTTGTGTATTTTTGCGTTTGTGTGTATTGTGTTAGTTTCCCGGGGAAAACACTCACGAGAAACACCGGCTGTTGTTATGCCTGCTGTGATGTTAAGTTACTCCGTTCTCCGCTTGTAATTATGCCTTTACAAGTTTCAAAGCTATTTATCATCTGAATTTGCCGAAAAATAAGTTTAATATTCTGAAAGCTAAGACTTTGTTTATTTAAAATCAGATGAAAACAAACTGTAACGGACCCTGCCGTGTTATTTGATACGCAATATATTCATAATTTCAGCCGGAGGGAGGGGGAGCAGCGCTACGGAACAGCAGAGTGGTGAACTTTAGTGGAGTAGAAGTGTAGTACACAGTTGCATAAAATGATAAGTATTTTAAAATTGTACTTAAGTACAGTACTTGATCAATCAATCAATCAATGTTTATTTATATAGCCCAATATCACAAATGTTACATTTGTCTCAGTGGACTTCACAGTTTGTACAGAATATCAGTATGACAATACGACACCCTCTGTCCTTAGACCCTCACATCGTACAAGGAAAAACTTCCAGAGAAAACCCACAGTTTAAAGGGGAACATGGGAGAAACCTCAGGGAGAGCAACAGAGGAGGGATCCCTCTCCCAGGACGGACAGACGTGCAACAGATGCCGTGTGTAAATTGAAAAGATAATACATTTGCAACATAGGTAGTCCAAATGTTTGGAAATGCATGTGTGTATAATAAGAAGATGAATCCACGAGTATATCCATCCAGGACTTATGATCCAGGACCACAGCCACGACTCAAGATCCAGGACTCGCAATCCATGACACAGGACCGCAGTACATTTACATTTACTTAGTTAATTTACACCACTGTACGCTACTGTATGTCATGTTACTGCCATGAAAGAGGTTAAACAGCGACATAACTGAATGACAACTATCATTTTCAGCATCTTACTGATAACTGTTTTATGAATAAACAATTTGTGTTAATGATATGTTATTTAGGAAAGAAGCATCAAGATTGGATGAGAAGACTTCAAACTCCAGGTCCTACATTGGGAGATCTTTTGGATGCAAGCAGCACAGCTACATCCACATCAGCAACCAGCAGTGTAGAGAGAGCCAATACAGTGGAAGCCACAAGTGGAGTAGCGACAGGAGTTGCCCCTCTAATATCAGCAGGTTCATCAAATCCAGCCAATTCATCCAGCAATACCTCAGGCACTTTAACATCATTTTTTAGCTCTAATCCACTAGCCACTATTCGTACAAATCATTTGAGCCTTATGGCCTTCCATAATGAAGGCCAAAGCCAAGAAAGAGTCTGGATATGTTCTTCTGTTCGATGAAAGTCTGAATCGGGAAATGAAGAAAAGCCAGCTTGACATCCACATTCGATTCTGGAATGATAACCAAGTAAACTCAAGGTATCTGACATCGTTTTTCATGGGTCATCACACTGCAGCACAAATCTATGAGAAGGTTGAGACAGTGTGTTTGGATATAGGCTTCCAAAACCTGATTCAGCTGTCAATGGACGGCCCAAATATGAACTGGAAACTCTTCTCCATAGCCCAGCAAAACATTGGAGGACAAACCGGCAAGAAAATGCTAAATGTAGGAAGCTGTGGTTTGCATATACTACACAACTCCTTTAGAGCAGGGTGTGCAGCCACAAACTGGGAGCTGGGAAATGCTCTGTCAGCCCTTAAATGGCTTCTCAAGGATGTTCCAGCTCGTAGGGAGGACTATACAGAAGTCATTGGTACCTCATCCTTCCCTCTTGACCTCATCCTTCCCTCTTGACCTCTTGAATGTGGAGGTAGCTGAGCGTGCCTTACAGATTTTGCCTTCTCTAAAAATATACATCGATGCTGCCAAAATGAAAACTGTAACAGAACCATCTACTAAGTCTTTTAAGACTGCTCAGACGACTGTTCAAGATGACCTCGCAAAGCTCAACTTATTTTTAATGGTGGCAAGGGAAGTCACACCTTTTTTGAAGTTATACCAGACTGATAAACCGATGCTGCCATTTATGAGTCAGGATCTCTCTAATATACTGAGGAGTCTATTGGAGAAGTGCCCAGTGTCATGAATAATGCAACTACCACAGTCAAGCTTCTGCAAGTTGACTTAACTGACCCAGTCAACCACATGGATGTCACCAAACTGAGAGTGGGATTTGTCACGGAGCGAGGTCTGAAGGTACACATGAAGAAGAACTCAGGTGCTGAGAGGTTGAGGCTGGAGTTCAGACAGAATTGCAAGCTGTTTTTGCTGAAGATGGTCTCCAAGCTTTTTGAAAAGGCTCCACTCAAATATCCCCTTGTAAGAAACTTGTCTGTTCTGGATCCAAGGGTGTTCCTCAAGAGCAAAGAAGTAAGCACACGAAAATGCACTACTGTTCTGCGGCTCCTTGTGGAAACTGGCCGCATTGAAGACAATTGTTGCGATGAGATCATTAGGGAGTTTGGTCACTTCTATGACCACAGCCTGATGTCAGCGTCAGATTCCTTCAGGGACTTCAACCCACAAAGTGGAAGATTGGATTAATTCTACCAGGAGCATTTATCCAACAAAGCAGAGTGTCGTCATCTATGGGAGGTAGTAAAACTTGTCCTGGTCCTTTCACATTGTTTTGTGATGTTTTATATTGGCTAAGCCAGGTTATATGGGATGCCCAGTCTACTTACAGATGGGTCACTCATTTTAAAATATTAAACTTTGTTTTATTTTTCTTTAATTTTTCATCCTCATGTAGAATGCTATCACGAAACACACATTTGGTTGTTTATAGCATAAAGAACATCTGATTTAATGTGAGGTAGGGAAATAATCATCAAACCTCCTTCAAACTATCGCTCCTGATATTCTACCGTTTCTCACCCATTTCATCAACACTTCTCTAACTTCTGGTCACTTTCCAAACAGTCTCAAGGAGGCAAGAGTAAACCCTCTCCTAAAGAAACCCAGTCTCAACCCGTCTGATGTTATAAACTACAGGCCTGTCTCTCTCCTCCCGTTCCTGTCTAAAACACTTGAACGCGCTGTCTTTAAACAACTCTCCTGTTATCTCCATCAGAACAACCTTCTTGATCCGCACCAGTCTGGCTTCAAGGCAGGTCACTCCACAGAAACTGCTCTCCTTGCTGTCTCTGAGGAACTACACACCGCTAAAGTAGCATCCCTCTCCTCTGTCATAATTCTTTTGGACCTGTCTGCTGCATTCGGTGAACCATCAGATCCTCCTTCGCACTCTCCAAGAACTTGGAGTTTCAGGCTCTGCACTTTCCCTCCTCAACTCCAGACCGCAACTACGGGGTAACTTGGAGAGGGTCAGAGTCCGACCCTTGTCAATTAACTACAGGGGTCCCTCAGGGCCCCTGTACTCGCTCGGATCGGTCATGAGCCCGCATGGTTTTTCATACCACTGCTATGCTGACGACACCCAATTAATTCTGTCTTTTCCCCGTTCAGAGACCCAGGTCGTCGCACGCATCTCTGCTTGTCTAGCTGACATCTTTCAGTGGATGTCTTGCTCACCACCTCAAGCTCAACCTTTAAGCTTGCAAAGGCATAATTACAAGCGGTAACTTAACGTCACAGCAGGCATAACAACAGCCGGTGTTTCATGTGAGTGTTTCCCTGGGAAATGGAATTGCAAGGAATCTGGGTGTGACCCTAGATAACAAACTGTCCTTCACTGCAAACATCGCTGCTACAACCCGCTGCTGCAGATACACTCTTTACAACATCAGGAGGATACGTCCTGAACCAGAAAGCAACACAACTTCTGGTCCAGGCTCTCATCATCTCACTCCTAGACTACTGCTACTCCCTCCTGGCTGCTCTACCTGCATGTGCCATCCGACCTCTGCAGCTCATCTAGAATGCAGCGGCTCGTCTGGTCTTCAACCTTCCAAGCAAGTGCACTCCGCTCTGCATCAGCCAAACGACTCGCTGCACCCGCACTGCGAGGGGGACCCAAGTTCCCATCAGCAAAAACACGACGGTTTGCTATCCTGGCTCCAAAATGGTGGAATGAGCTCCCCATTGAAATCAGGACAGCAGAAGGATTACACATCTTCCGGCGCAGACTGAAAACTCATCTCTTTCGACTCCACTTCGAGCAATAAAATGACTAACAAAGCACTTATATACTAATAAAGGACTGGCTTATCTAAAGCCAGTTGAGTAGCACTTGAAATGTGTTGGCTCTATGAAACCCGATGTACTTATATGATTCTGTTTTCTTCAAGTTTGTATCTTCTTGGTCGAATGCACTTATTGTAAGTCGCTTTGGATAAAAGCGTCAGCTAAATGCAATGTAATTGTTGAGTAAATAACAGTGTGTTATTTAGAAAAGAATAACAAATTAGAAGGAAATAATTATTTTAAAAATACAGATTTCAGTATTCTGAGGCTCTGAGCCCCATTTATTTTCCTCGCTGACGGCAAAAAAAGTCAGACATTATACGATTTAAAATAAAAACAATAATCGTGGCTTGATATTGAGTAAGAACATGTTTTTAGTAACCACACAGCTTCCAAGACCCGACCGGACAAAAAGACGTGTTGCAGGCACGAAACACACTACCAATAGATACATAATACATTGCTTTTAAAATCGTTCTGGGAGACACGAAAAAAAGGGGAAATCGTGTTGGTGAACACGAATCAAAAGATTAAATGTCGTGACTATAACGGCCTGTCCACACGGCGGCGTGTGTTGAAGCTTCAATACTTCTGCCCATTCACTTTGAATGGGGTGACATCACGCTTTGCCGAACTGCATTGTGGGAGCTTCGCTTTGCTCGCTTTAAAAGTTGAGCAATGTTCAACTTTTGAAGCTTCGGCGGAAGCGTCAGCCAATCAAATCATATGCCAGTACAAGCTCTAGCCAATCAAACTGCGTGCTTGTCTGTCCGGGCCGGGAGATTCATGTGATTGTTGTTGGTCGAGTTTCAGACAAGCTCACCGGCAAGCTTCAATGCACACCGCCGTGTGGACGCTGCGTAACACGAAATTCCGTGAGACTGGGTTGGCTGTAAATACACACTATACTAGATGTTCAAATGTGAGTTAATCCGCCGCTGCAAATAGTCCCCATCAAATGCAGAATTTCCTGCTGTGTGATTGAGCATTTAAAAAAGATTATATTTGTGAGGTGTTTGTAAAGATAAACTAATGGGCTTGTAGCTGAGCAGAGGAGGGTCAGAAAGTATTGACTAACCCAATGCTAATCTTTTTAGGAGATTTCAGGAAGTTGAGGTCTGCAGCTCTGTTGACGGCATTACAAATATATTTGTATGGGGTAATCAGTAAAAATATATCAATAAAACAATAAACGGTATGTGTTCTTTGGCTGGTCTAAATAATAATCCCAGTCCATCTCTGATTCTGATCTCTACTGATCTAAGTGTCCTCTTCCCCCATGAAAACAGAAAGAAAATCAACAGATATCCTACTGTTTTTTAAATAAAACAATACACCATTGATAGACTAAGTAAAAAAATATGAAACTGTTTAATATTATTATGTATTATTCAGCTCACCTTTTTTTTAATGTATTATTCAGCTCACCTTTTTTTAACTTTTGAACCCGTCAATCCTGCAGACATAAAGGGCCATTTGGGGTTCAGTGTCTTGCTCTAGGATTCAAGTTGTCTGCCTGGGATGGAACTCCTGATCGCAGATCAGGTATTAACCAACTGAGCTTCACAAAGTAATTACAACTATCAAAAATATTACTGAACACAAATATGATGTGACACGTTGTCAAATGTCTGATATTTAATACATTTCCATGAGGTCCTTCTGCCCAGGTGTAAATAAAGGTTGAGGCGTTTCCCTCTTCAGATCAACCTCCGGCTGACATGCCAAAGTGCTGCTGATTAAATGACACTGAAATATTAGATTATCTATTAGTGTGCAGGTGTAATTATTTGGGATGCGCTATTGACCTAGTTTGTAATTGAATTCAAACAGCAACAAGTTGTTGTGTTTATTAATTCATGAAGAACAGCCTGCTGCTAATGATTTGGTGCCTTGGAAATTAATTCCTCACTCCATCTCTCTGCTGGCCTCTGACAGAGCCCCTCATGTTGAACACCACACTGATGATCAGATCAGATATCTGTGGATTGCCAAGTATGAAAGGAATCCGGTGTTTTCTGCTGTTTTTATACCGCTCTGGTTTTTCTCCCTAAAAGCACCAGCTAAATGGTTCTACCTGTCCAAGTTTGTGATTTAACATTTAATAACTACCATAATTTGTCTAACCGACTGCCTAAATATGATCATGATAATAATAATAACAATCACAATAGTAATTATTCTCCTTAGTGTTCGACACTTTGTAGATGGTTGCTTTTATAGCTTTTTAATGGTCTATTGTTTTTACTATATGACTGTTATTTGTTGTATTCCTGTTTACTTTATACCCATTTATTAGTTTCTTTGCTTATTGTATGGTTTGTGAGCAGAGCTGTGTGATTTTTGAATTTTATTTATTTTGGGCTGGAGGTTTAAAGTGCTTTAAAAATAAATCTGTATCGTGTCGTAATAGTCATTATATTAATAACAGTTCAATTGAGAAGAATTAGAATCAACATCCTAATTTAGCTTCAGTTTGTGTTTACTCATGTTTATGTATGGCATCAGTGCTGAATGATAAATGTGCCTCATGTTTATAACTTTGGTTTGTCGCCCGCTCTTCTTGAGGTTTTTATAAAATCCTCCACTTTGGGCAAGGTCCTTTTCTCCACCCTGTCTGGTGCTCCACACCGTGGAGGGGGTGTCCATTTCTGTCACCTCTCACAGTTTGCATAACAATTCTGCAGGGGGGGTCTTATCCTGAGCTCAGGTAGATCTCTGGACATGGGTCTGGATCAGCTTTTAGAAATCCAGACAGGGTTCAGACCCAGCAGGGAGCCCAGGCCAGAGTCCTGCACGGGTCTGATTTTCAAGACCCTTTCCCGCCCCACACCCGCAACGTGCAATACCGAACCCGCCCCGCCACCCGCACATATTGCCAATTAGTTCCGCAAACCGACCCGACCCGTCGGCACAAGATCCGCAAACCGACCCGAACCCGCATATCCTATGAGCATTGAAAACATATAATTATTAACACACGCAGTTGCATATTTGGTTCAAAAAGCGTGGGATGTTGGTTATTTTCTCCATCTAGGATGACGCCAAAAGCCTCCCAGATGTTGGATTTCGCTCTTGAGGAAGTGTTATTGAAAATGCTGTATTCTCCGCTAGAGCTTCACCTCAGCCATTTCGAATGTGGCGCGCTCAGAAGCAGATTGATGCATTGCAGAGGTTATGATTATGCGCAGTCCCAAGGGGGAGAGGTCTGAGGATTCAAACATTTAATATATTTATAATGCAACACCCGCGACCCGACCCCCAGCTTCTTTGTTTTACCCAGAACCGAACCTGGAAAAAAATGTAAAAAAAAATACCACACGCGAATCACTCTTTTTGCGGGTCACCCGCGGGTACCCGATCCGATGCAGGACTCTGGCCCAGGGCCCGGGTCCCTCAGCTCCGGCCCCCCTGCACACACCAGCTGCTGCAGGCACAGAACCAGCTCCTCCATGCTTCTTTTTGGGATACGAGAATAAAGGTAATTTAAGACCAAAACTCTACCTCTAAATGTACACTTTTCACCAATGCTGCACTAAAACCATTCACAATGCTGAGGAGTTACTTTACAGAGAACTTGTGCCCAACATGGTCAAACAGTTTTCTAATCTAGGGAGATTAGACCAATGTCCAAGACCTAGATACTTCAACAACATCCCTCAGAGGACTGTGATATATTTATTTTAATGGCACCTTATATATATTCATGTGTGTTAAATTTGAAGGGACAAAGTACATTTTTCCTCCCCAATATAGAGCGGTGAAGTCTTTGTGTTTAGATTGGGATGTGAGCAGGGGACATCCTTATTTGGGCATATTTCCAAATCTCTGGAATGTTTCCATGGTAAAAAAGAGGGTGCGTTACACATGCTTAGGGCAGATGTGTGTGTGTTTTCATTGCAGTAAATATATGTGCTGCGTGATTACTGTTCAACTATACCTCTGTTTTTATTCTTTCATGTGTGGGTACTCAATGGCTACAAACATTGTGGAGAAATTAGCTTAAACATGTTTTATTACTCTGTATGAAAAAGGAGCAGTTGTGGATGACAGGAGACATTCTTCTTAAGATTTTCAACATGTCAATTATCAGGGAAATCTACTTGTTTTAAATAGATGTGTGTGGTTAATTACTTTGTATTAATAATAACAGTATGTGTAAAGGAAGCTGGAAATATGCAATGTGAAACCTTTTATTTGAAATAAAGATTCTGCAGGGAATATTCTTAAAGAACAATAGCTCAAGTGTCTGGAAAAGCTGCAGGCTAAATGAGTGTGCGGTACTTTTTTTACTGCTTGAGATCAGAGCTGATGTTTTCCTCTTGTTATTATTGTTTGAGGTTAAGTTAACTCACATGTGTTATTTGATAATCCAACTATAAAAAAATGTTATCTTAAAA
>NW_011338233.1:0-3849 GCF_000735185.1 Notothenia coriiceps
AGGACGTGTCGGCGTTCTGGCGATTTACTCGGAAGGCCTCAGTAGAAGCTGCTGGGAGTCCCAGCAGCTTCTACTGAAGCCAGTCCCCAACTCCGGGGACTTCCGGCCGGGGACTTCGAGTGGCAGTATACGCCGTGAAGTTGTTTGTGGCCTGCCAGTAAACCCAAAGCAGAAGAAGAAGAAGAAGAAGTGAACGCGATCGGCTCTTTAGTTCCATGGGGGTACTAAGTGCTGGGAACTACGTACGGCAAAGTACTTGGTTTGAAAGCGGCTAATGTTGTTAGATTGAGGAAAACATTCACCAGGAGAGTTTTCTTGACTAATAGAATGAATTCTGGGGGTTGGAGCTTAGACTTTCCCACTTTCAATTTGAAGGACCACCCTAATGTATATATTTGTTTTGTGTGATTTACATAACGATTAAGAAACCCTTAAAATATTTCTGAAAAAAATTCAAGAATATAGAAAGTCAAAATTCTGAATATATGTAAACATTCTGAATAAATGTCAAAAATATTTAAAAAAGTCAGAAATATGGAAAAAAGTCAAAATTCAGAAAAAAATATCTCAAATAAAATGTCAACAATATATTTTTTTAAGTAAAACATTAACAACAAAAAAAAGTAAACATGAAAACAGGTCAAAAAACTGTCAGAATTTCAGTCAATCTAATGATTTGCATAATTTTACCCCAAATTCATTGAGTATGTAAACAGATACTTGACAATAAATCGGATTCTGATGGTTACTTTGCAGGTGCATAAAACTAATAAAAAATACAAATCAACTTGTGAATTTTCTTCAACTCCACCATTACTCTACAGTAAATCATAAAAATGGCCTCTTAACTGAAGATAATTCTGGTCGGATTGACACTCCTCTGTGTTTCCACTTAAAATAACCCGTCTTTGTTTTCTGCGGACAATAGTCAGTCCGTGTTGCATCTCAAGTTTGATTCGTGTTTTGACATGTAAATAATTTCCTGAGCGAGAGGTCACGATCTGTTGGAGGGAAACCAGTGAATGGTTAATTTACATTAGCCATTAGCTAATTAATGAAAAAGAGTGCCTATAATTCCTATTTAGTTCACATATCAATCATAAAAGGCATTTTATTAGTACTTTTTTAGAACTTGGCGTGCATTTTACTGTACTTTTACTTAAGTAAAGAAGTTTAGTCAGTACTTCTACTTTGACCAGAGTATTTTTAAACACAAGTATCTGTACTTCTACTTGAGTAAAGGATGTGTGTACTTTTGCCATCTCTGAGCGTTCAGAATAAAGTTAATTAAAGTCAGACGGACAGACGGAGGGTGGGTGGGTTCCTCCTCTCAGCTGCTCTCAGTGCTAATTGAGCTCACCCTCCGTTCTGACCCTGACCCCCCGCCTATTCACGGGGTCCGGTTCTCACGCCCGTGACGCATCGCTGGACGTTTCCTCCGACTCCCCCGCCCAAAACTCAGCCGGACAATGAGGGTCACCACCTCGCTGCCCACCATCTTGACACCCACCCCCACGTTTTAACAATGGCCCCCCGGTGAATGAGCCCCATCACAATAGACGAAGAAGTGGGAACGTGGCTTCTTTAAAATGCAGCACCAGGTCCGGGGTGAATTCATCGGGGGACCCATCGATCCGGAGGAAGAGGAGGAGATGATGATGAGGTTTTAACTGGACTCCTGTGGACCAGACTTTAGTGTTTCAATCTTTACTCCACTCAAACAATTTGACAACTAGAGATTCACTTACGTAACATATTATTAGCTTGTCACTCATACTATTCTTCCAAAAATGTTCCAACTTGGGATCAATACTTATCTTATCCTATAAAAATCTAAAAAGGTCAATAAGCAAATACCAAATACCTATAGTAAGTAGGTAGGTAAGTATATATATATATATATTTACTCTTGTCTACTATATATCTACTCCAGCAGACCATAGTATTTCAATCTGTACTCCACTAAAACAATACTATGTAATAACTACAGATTCAATTATATAATAACATAGAAATCTACGAAGGGCAATAAGTAAACACCAAGTAGGAAGGTAGGAATATATATATACATATTAATATATACATACATTGTTGTTAATAATAATAACAATATTAACTGGATCTAACTGGACTCCTGCGAAGCTGCAACCCGAACGAGCTTGTTTTTAAGTATGTACGAAACGTCACATTGAGTACTGCATTTATGTAGTTACATTTAGTCCAGTAGTTTGTTACTCTACTGAATTTCAGAAGGAAATATTGTAGTTTTTACTCCACGACAATTATTTAAAAATATATAATGTAATATAAAAAACTGAAAAAGGGCAATAAGTAAATACCAAATATTTATAATATAATATTTATTTACCTAAAAAGGTCTAATTATATCAATAGTAACAATAATAACAGAAGTAGAAAATCAAGATATATATCAACATCAAAACATTATATATATTTATATAGAAATACATTTTGTTAATAATAATACGAAATTATACATATATACAAAATATCTCTTTCTTATAAATGTTTTTGTGGATTTTTATTTCATATTTTGATCCTTTAATTCCATTGTATCCAAATGTTCTGCGTATCAGAAACCCCTCTCAGTCCCTCCCTCCAGAATTGTTGAATGATTTAAACCCTTCCTCCACCATGCTCATAGTTCACTGTTCAAACACTGATGTCTTACTCGCTGAGATCAAATCACATAAAACTGAATTATTTTTTAACACAGCTGCCAAAAGCCTTTCCCCCCAAAACACACACAGTGGTTGTGACAGAAGAGATGGACGCTGCTGAGCGGCCATAAATGATGATGAAACGACGCCATTACAGCGGCCGTGTAAAGCTTAATGTTTCAGAAAAGCACTATAAACCCTGGCCGTGAGACGGAGTAATGCACACTATGGGATGGATTGATATTCTAGTTGAATATGACAAACGACACTTTAAAGACGGCCCGCCCACACGATTGCACTTCAGCCGAGAGGACGACATGTTTCACGTTCTGTCAGATGTTTACCTTAATAACAAGAATCATCCCTGACCCTGCAGAGCAACAACAGCACTTAGGAACAGGAGAGGAGCTGTTGCATAATCAACAGAAAGTGTGTGTGTGTGTGTGTGTGTGTGTGTGTGTGTGTGTGTGTGTGTGTGTGTGGGGTGTGTGTGTGTGTGTGTGTGTGTGTGTGTGTGTGTGTGTGTGTGTGTGTGTGTGTGTGTGTGTGTGTGTGTGTGTGTGTGTGTGTGTGTGTGTGTGTGTGTGTGTGTGTGTGTGTGTGTGTGTGTGTGTGTGTGTGTGTGTGTGTGTGTGTGTGTGTGTGTGTGTGGTCAAGGGAATATCAGGAGTGTCTCTCTCTCTCTCTCTCTCTCTCTGGACTGACAGCTTGGCTAATGGCTAACATTCCCCTGTCTCTTTATTCCCCACTTCATCAACACCCGCGCCTCATTACTGTGAGTAACACTGTACACACACTCTCTCACACTCACACACACACACACACTCCCACACACCTTCACAATGTCTCCGCTGCTGAGTGATTATCACAGAGACCCTCTCTGTGTGATAGAACAGGCTGAACTGAGACATTTTGATTTGAAGGATCTTGAAACAGAAACACTGTCTGTACCTTCTTCAGACAAGAAAAAAGAAAAATGGTGGACCAAATCTCGTCAGAGCGAGAAAACTTAATGCACATTAATATCTCACCAAGTCCTGGTTTTCATCATATTCCCAAGAGCAAATATTCTGCTAATTCTCAGGTCCATATTAGTATTTAGTGTCTCTACTTTAAAGAGTGCTCTCCTGCTGATGTTCAGGTGTATATCAGTATGTAGTGTCTCTAC
>NW_011338234.1:0-2122 GCF_000735185.1 Notothenia coriiceps
GTAGTCAGTATAAAACACTTATTAATGCCTTATTCTACATGACCTATATTCTACAAAGTAATAAGCCATTAGTTAAGAGTTTTTCCTCAATAACCCTCTAATTAGAGCTTATTTATTGCAAGTAAGGAAGTTGTTGTACACAGTGGCGTATTCTAGAGTCTGTTGGGGGCCCTAGGCAAACATTCACCCCCCCTGCTTTCTGACAGACTTTACCCTTTTACTATTCAGGTAGAATAGGGAAAATTAGTAGTAACCTATTCTACTGCCATGCTATTCAGATTTTTGAACATGTTTTTGGGAAAATAGCTGGAAATAAGGTCTGTGGTTGAGACACATTGAAGAGACGGATCACGTTTTGTTCTACGACATTAAATCCATCAGCAGTGACCCCACTGGTGAGTTCTGAAGAGTGGACGTGTCTGAAAGCGATGGTTGTTACCGAGTGGCTGAATAGGAGTACAGAAGTTGTCGAGGACGTTGTACGTCATTACAACGAACACGTAAACACTCCTCTAAGTCCCTGCCTCCTGCAAACTGTTCAAACAAACGCTTCAACTCGTTCCATTTAGAATCTGTATGTTTGAATATGGATCTGAAGTTGGCGTGACGTTGAAGTCGTGCTGCTGGACTCGGCTGTAGTTCCTTTATAGCATAACGTTAGCATTTTGCTTCTGGCCATTAGATTTATGATTCGAACATTATAAAAGTAGGGTAGACGTGTGGAGATTATCCGGCTGAACAAAACATGCATTTATCAAACAGGTTCGTTTAACACAAATTAGGGATTTGTCTATGTTTGAAAATGGTTGGGGAAACCTTTTGGATAATGTATGTACATAACTGAACTAAATATATAACACAGGTGTAGTAAGCTAGGAAGTCACTTTTGACAAGTCTTGACAGGAAAGCACTTATGTTTCTATTTATTATTTAGTCACCAAAACACCACAAATCTGGACAAAAATTTCTCCTAAAAGGTAGTAAATGGGTCGTGCCTGAGGCCAGCAGTTCTCCAGTGTCCTGTGTTACAGCTGTTAGTCGGCTGGTGGATGAGTTTGACATTACAAATGGGCCTTAAATGCACAGTGGTCAGCCAGCTCTGTCCAGTAATTGGACCCAAACCGCATGGCGGAGGTGCCGGGTTTCATTTGGAAAGAGCCTCTTCCTGTCTGTCCGGCTAAAAGGCAAAGCTTTGGATGCAAAATCACAATCAACCAATCACAATCATTTTAAAGGCTTTAATTATGATAAGATAAGTACTTCATTGAGCCCAATTTGGGAAATGTTTGCATTGCAGAAGGATAAAAGACAAGGCAATACTATAAGAGAAATTAAGACACGAGAAATAAACAATCCTAAATATTTATGAAATAGAAATACATGTACAATATTACAAAGTTAAAAAATATACATGTGGAAATACACATTTCCTGTAACACAATATGATGCAGGGTATTAGATATACATTAATTGTGCAAGAAATTGAATATTCAATATTAAATTGAAAGTGAATGTAAAATGTACAGTGGGAGTTTAAGTAATCAAGAGAAGGTTATCATGCATCAATCACTACTTAGTCTTTAAAACGTTTTTAAAGTTTTCTGGGTTTTTGTTGTATTTGTTCTGGACTCTTGGTACCCTTATGTGTTTTTAAAATGTATTATCTTAGCCTACTTAACAACTTAAGTAACATACTTTAAGTTCAGTATAAACTCAGATCTGGCAATTGTTATAATGCACATCTCCCATCTGTGTATTTTAAGGTTTTTCTCTTACCTTTCCTCCTTTATATACTGTAGCTTGTCTTTACTGAAGATGTGTCCATGTTTGTAGATAAATAACAGTTTATTGTCTTTTTATTTTTTTGAGTCATGCTTGAGCTTTATTGAATAATTCTGTTGAAACTACATAATTTGAAGTTTTGCAAAAAGACCCGAAAATGACAAATTAAATACCGAACAAAATGAGTAAAATTTAAATAAAAATGAAAAAGTATACAAATATCTACACATGTACACATGTATCTACTTATACATACACACACACACACACACACACACACACACACACACACACACACACACACACACACACACACACACACACACACACACACACGTAC
>NW_011338235.1:0-444 GCF_000735185.1 Notothenia coriiceps
AGTAAGCTAGTGTCCACAACGGAGGGTAACGTGATGTCCGCATCTGACCTGTTGCTACTGTCTGCAGTAGATGCAGTGTTGCTGGCGTTTAGTGATGGTTGCTTTAACCATTTTCGTATAAATGATTATCCACAGATCAGATGTGTGTCACTGCTGCGGAAGCAATTTGGAAATGATGCACGCGCAGCGGAGCAGGTCGCGCGCACCTGACACAATTTGTTGTTTGTATTTTTCGCTACGTTCTCTTTTTTGAATGGCTGCATAATGTTCAACTTCCCCGAAGATCTCGACGCGAAGCCTGAAGGGTAAACACCAGGTTTACTAATCTACCCGCACAATTTGTCCGGTGTCGGAATGTCTCGCTATGTTAGTACATGCTTAAAAACAAAGCACCATTTAATTTCGGGTTAAAATGTGTTGTAACTGCGTTACTGAGCATTGTAA
>NW_011338235.1:474-4000 GCF_000735185.1 Notothenia coriiceps
TTCATTAGTAATGCGTTACATTACTTCGTTACAGCAAAAAGTAATATATTACTGTAACTCCGTTACTTTTGTAACGCGTTACACCCAACACTGGAGGTGAGCCATGATTAAATCCAATATTTTTACTCACCCTGCTGCCCCACTGCTGGACAACTAGTATATGTGTTTCAAATGATTTCATCTATTAATCAGAGGTATGCTGTATGATGCATTATCATGTGTAAAATGTTCACAGAATTTGTACCTGTTCTAGTTGCTTTGCTTGGAATTTTAATAATGACCTACAAGTCAACTATTAAACCTTTTCAAAAGGTATTTCTCAGCGTTATTGATATCCTTTATAGAAAAATGCGAATGGTTTCATGAACATCTGATGAAGCCAATTGTAATGCTCCCTGTGTTCTGGCTGTTTAAGGCCTAATGTTACTAAATAGGCTTTGGTTTGCCTTCAGCTCAGTCTGTGACATTGCCACACAAAGCCGAATCACTTTTGATTTTACTGTCACTCATCCAGCTGACTGATGCCTCAACTTGTTGGCAGCATATAGCTGATACAAAGAACACATGTTTAGTGTAGATAGCAGATCAGATTAGAGGAACATATGGCTTTCAATTTTATTGGAAAGCAGCCGTCGGAACCTGCGTGTACAGCAATCATGATATGGCAAACTGTGTAAAGGCTGGTTGTGTATATTCAATGCTGAAAATACAGGAGGTGCATGCATCTCCAGACAAAATATTTGAGGAGTTAATAATTTTGCAGCATATACTGACATCCATAGAGTGCTGACTTGCATGATCTTTGGTACAGAAAATCCATTATCAAACGGATAGCACTTCCCAATGTCCCATCAATATGGCCATAAATGGATGAAATTGTATTCCCACAAGCCGTCAATAGCAAACATTCTTACAGGGATGAGGAAAGAACATCAGGCTCTCATTATAACAGGTTGTTAAAGTTCAAGCTGTACAAAGCTTTAGAGAGCAGGTGTTATTTCCCAGTGGAGCACTGACATTATAAAAGATGTATGTGTCAGAAACACTGGATTTAACTGGCTCGTTTGTAGAGTTGTGCTGCCTTCAGTGCAGTGGCGGAAAGGCTCAGTATTACTATTATTACAACCTTAAGTTAAAGTAATTGTGTAACAAAATGCAAGCCATGGCGATCTGCTGTTATACAAGTGATACAGGAAAGATAGAATGTATTCAGAGAAATGGTCTAAATGCTCCTTTAAAGCTTTGCCTGCCAGTGTCTTCATCAGCTACACATGCTGCACACATCATTACACAGACGCATGATGCAGAACAATGACAGTCATTTGGATGTGGACAGACATATTAGGGATTATATCATTGTGATGAAGTGGCTTAGTGCTTATTAAGATATTCTATTTTTCTTAAGCATGCAGTCATTTGCTTCCTCTTTTACATGATCAGGCACATTAAAGTAATCTTCAAATTTAAGGGATATATACAGTATATATATATACATATATATAATGCCACAGTGGTAGAATGTTATACATTTGTGTTAAAACAAAACTTCCTGCAAATATACCTCGTCCCTGTTAAAATAAAATAACTTTCACCACAGGGGAGAAGTATTGCTTAAAATTGTGTATGATGAAAAATAGATTCAAAAGTTATAATCTCAGTGACAGCATTTGCATAATGTATCTATTACCAAGGGATAGGAGGTTGACCAGCCTCTCCCAGTGATAATCTTTGTATTCCTAATGTATAAAACATAACTGAAAGAACCCCTCAAGGTGAGGATCAAACTTCCAATCTATTTATGAGTGATATGTTTTATTGAATCTTATAAATGCATTAATAAAGCATCTTTTGGGAGCTCATTAGGAAGAAAACTGAACATTTTCATGTTTTTTAATCACAACAACGTGCAAGCATACTGGGAACAATTGGCTTAAAACAGCATTTAAAATTATGCTCAGGACCTTTCCTGTTCAAAGCAGGATTTAAAGTGATCTTTGTCAAGTTGCCGAAGCAGAGCTTGGTGAACTTAAACCCAAAGTTTCCATGTATAATTGGTCTTTGTTTTTCTGTTCTCTGATTAAAACTGAATTTCAAATGGGAATGTGTAACAGCACCGTGAGAGGGTTTAAGCTTTGCTTGTGCAGTGCTTCTGCTCATGAGGAAATTATATTAATTATAGATGTTAGAGCTCAACCATGACTGGATGTTTTTAGGCTGACGCCAATATAAATATGTGAGGGTTAAAAAGTCAGATAACCATATCAGTCGAACTAACATCTTTTATTTAAAGGGGACCTATCATGCAAAATGCTCTAAACAGGGCTCGAATAGAGGGATATGAGGGATGTCTAAAGCCCCGGACACACCAAGCCTATTTTGGCCGTCAATAGATGTCTGGCCGACAATGAGCGTCCTGTCGCTCTACTCAGATTGGTGTGTCCCGCACCGTCGTGTCTTTTTGGCTGTCCCAACACCTTTTTGGCCGAAAACCTAATCGGCCAAAGGCTGTCGGTCAAATAAATCACTCTGATTGGCTGTTCAGCTAGCGAATCAGTGCATGAGAAGCAAAACGGAAATGAGGGACCCAAACACACTATTAAGAAGGCTAATCTGAAATTTCATTTAACTCCAGCTCTCAGGTTAGGGAAAGCCCCATGAGCTTCTCGTTGTACAGTGAAAATGGAACTCAAACACCCTATTTGTTGTTTGTTATATGTCTGTTTAGTCTGTCTTCCGGTTGTTGCCTCTTTTGAATGACGAATACACACTACCGCCGCCTGCTGGTAAGGAGAGTTATTGCCACTCACCCATGCGCAGTTTGTACGTGCTACTTGGCCGTCGGTTGAAGTCTTTGCGGTGTGTTCCAGTGCGACTGTTGGCCAAGACGCAGGAGACGCGATGCGACACAACAGTCTGGTCCGTCTGTGTCAGTTATTTGGTGTCAGCCTAACAGGGCTGGAATAGAGGGATATGAGGGATGTCTAAAATGCATGATCTGTTTGAATTTTGAGAAAAACGCATCGTAGACGTGTTTTCATATATTTGTATATATCTGAGACCCATAATATATGCCTACAAATAGCATGATAGGTGCACTTTAAAGCCCTTATTCTTACCAAATTATCTAAGAATGTCTACCAAGATAAGTACGGATCATAACATTTCGCAGGCCAGCACTGTCTCATCGACAACATGTAGTTTATGCTGCAATGCCTGATTGTTATTAAATTACCTCTACATAATTGGATGTGGAGTTTTTATTTATAGTTTCATAAGATATAGGAATTTATATCGTCTTCAAAGTAAGGAAAAGGCAATATCCTGTATTTTTCTCTAAATCTTGATGTTACAAAACATGAGAGGAGATATACACTGTACTGTAGCAAGGTTATTATGTTTAAATCATTGTAATTTAGGTTTCATTGTAATATCTATAGGTTACTTACGTAACCCCAGTTCTCAGAGTAACATGAAGTGAGATGTCTCACTATGGGATGCGCCTCATCGCGGAGCAAACAGAAGCATC
>NW_011338236.1:0-883 GCF_000735185.1 Notothenia coriiceps
GCAGGGTCGGTGTCATGGGGGGTCATTCGCGGGCCATGCCCCCCCAAATGAGTCACTGTGCCCCCCCCAACGCAGGGTGGGCAAGCTTTGCCACTTTGCCGTTTTTTTTTTTTTAAATCATATAAGTGAAAACGTTTCCACTAAAGTTTTTTTTTGTGAAATATATCAGAAATAAAGAATACAAATATAAACAACCTGATATCACGGCAAGACGTGAACATGTGACGATTTACCATGCTGGGAGACGTGAAGATGTCACAATTTCGTCCCTTCAAACCTGACAGTTACACAGTATTGTTAACCCATGTTAACCATCCATGATGTTAACCAGTGGAGAAATAACCGGAAATGCCAAGCAAATGCTACCCCGACGGTCGGTTGTTATTGTCAATATTAATTTAATAGTCACACTCGATCAAGCTGATTTTCTTGTTGCCCCAGCTGGTCGACATCTCTTTTAGCAGAAACAAAAGCTACATTAATGTATTAAATCGATGTTAATCCATGCGTGTGGATGTGGAATTAACGGACGTGACGTTGTGCGATTGCAACCGAGTGAGGCCACAAAGTATAGCGCAGCATTATGCATTTGTTTACATGCCCACCGGAACCCCGAGGCATTACCAACAGATCAACGCACAATCAATCCATACAGGACATCTCTTTCTCCATATTAAGTGTTAGACACTAGAATTGACTATTCTTGTCTGTCACATACTCTTTTGTCTGTCACATACTCTTTTGTCTGTCACATCAGTGGCGCAAGTTATCCTTATACCGAGAAAATATCCTTATACTCCAGAGGGTTAAGGAAAAGCATAAGGCAATTGTATTTTTATATATATATATATCTTATATTGTTTGATTTATTGATTATATTCAA
>NW_011338237.1:0-5139 GCF_000735185.1 Notothenia coriiceps
CCCCCCCCCTCTGCAGCAGCCCTCATGTCCAACAGATCCTCCAGGTAGATACACACCTGTGACACAACACCGAGGCGTGTCTGGACAGCATCACTCTGACAGAAGTCTGAATCTCAGGCATGTGGAAACCTGCAAGCCAGAAATTCTTTAGGCACTCATGATGTGAGAGGAGGATTGTGTGGAGTGTGTGTTGCTCACACTGAATGCCAACCAGCACAAAAACAAGCCTCATACCCTCACTCCTCATGTGCTGTTGTCAAAGAGCAACTATAATAATAAAATGACACTACCTATACCTGACAGTAAATACTTACACACTTTATTTGAACACACATTTCCTTTTCGTAGCATTTGATCAGTTATAAAGTCCATTAATCTTACAAAACATTCCTCCTAAAATTACAAAATGCATTTCATCAACTAGCGAGGCATTCTGCTGAATGAAATGTTGTTTGGTTTGGTTTAGACCATTGTGTTCCAGACATCTGTGTTCTCCAGAGGACAAATCATCTGATTTCATCCAGAACCACAGAGGGTGGCACTAAATCATTTCAGAACTAAAACAACTCTCATAAGCTGCAGTTTTCTTTAGGGCTTAACAGCAAATGTTGGCATGCTAACACTAAATTATAGAGAAGGGGCAACATCATTGTGCAAGGTCACGCTCTCTGTTCACATTCATTTATTCATTTTCAACCACAAGCCCACAGTGACAACAAACACAACATAGAGAAAACCCTGTAATGAAACATGCTCTAAGAAGTTTAGTTCAGCAGCTTTGTTTTAAAGGCTAAGGAGATCAGTAGGTGAGGAGACAGCTGAAATGGTAGCTAACGCTACATGTCTTCATGAAGCTCCTGAAACAATATCATGTTAAAACGTTGGCCCCAATGCTAACAGCATTGATATCTATGCAAAGTGGGGTTTTATAACTATTTCAGCGATCTGTTTTCTTTCTGATTATCATGTTACTGAGAATATAGCTATTAAAAGTACATTTTTAAAGTGTAATGTAGTCTGTGTCTTAATTCACTATAAACACTACCATGTCGTACTCTGTGAACACTTTTTTTTATGTCAACAAATGTCACATACTGTAACTGTATTAGGTTAGTGGAAAGCTGTAATATTAGGTTTAAACAGGTTCAACTTAATATTATTGCTTTCAACTAACTTAATGTGAAATGTGTTGACTTAATACTTTTAATTAAAGTCAACGGTTTAGTTTTTGCAGCGTACTTGGGTAGTGGGTGAATTTGAAATGGTATAGCTACAGAGGAGCTCTACCAGCTCTGAAACACACAGTGCCTGTCAGTCGATAAATTCAGTGTTTATTTTGGGTCTGCTCATGGGATTTGCTTAGAAAAAGATCACTCAACCCCCCCTCTAAAATGATCAATTGTGGCAAAAAGGAGGACGTTAATGCTTCCTGACTTTGAGTGTACTTCAGACATTAATGTTATTTTCCTGTCGTCAGGAGGAAGAAGGACCCGGTGGAGAGGCAGCCCAGCTGTGTGGACGACACCCGCATCGATGCAGGCGACATCGTGGAGAAGATCGTCCAGAGCCAGAACTTTTCTGACAGCAGCAACAATGAAGGTAGGACAGAGTTTATGGGATGTAGTTCAGCATGTGTGTATCATCATTTAAACGTCTCTCCTGGATTCCTTGTTTTCCTTCAGACAGCAACTTGAGACTGTTTGTCAGTAAAGATGGAACCACCGCCCTCAGCGGGACACAGCTCTCCAACAGGTATGCAGTTTTTATCTACTGTATCTTTTAACAATCTACTCTCTTTTATCTGACCGAGCATGTTTCTGTGTTTTCCCAGAGGAACACCTGGTATCTTTGAGCCGGTGGTCATCGAGACTCACTGAGAGATATCACCTCTCCAGCTCATCAGCTGGGAATGATTGTGTGACATCAGATTGTCTGTGACTGTATGTGCAAGGTTTCATACTGTACTTCAGTGCACACGACTTGAAATAAGTCGACAATATAAATGAGGAACGTTTATTAATTAATCAGGAGGTACACTGAAACGTTGACTTTATCTAAATGTATTAAGTTGAACCTATTTAAACATAATATTATTGCTTTCGATTAACCTAATACAGTTATGTGAAATGTGTTGACATCATACATTGAATTAAGTCAACGTTTCCGTTTTTTCAGTGTGGGAGGGGTGCGAGACATGATTACTGTATTTTCTCAAATGAAGGAAAAAAGGTATTTTTTACCATATTAAATTATGTTATAAGTAGATTTTAAAATATTCAGATTTGCTCCCTGTTGTCATGTTGATTTACGGTTCTAGTTGTTTGCTGTTAATGCAGAATGAACGTGTCCTCTATGTATCTGTTTGACTTTAAAACACTGGCAGCCGTGCAGAGGAAACCTTCCTCCTCTTTATTGCCAAGCTTCTATCATGGAACGTCCAGGTTGAGTTTTGTTGCAGCAGCAAACGTTGGCAGCAGATGAGCTAGAATCAAACAGAACTTATTCAATGAGACATACGAGTAAATCAGAGCAGTGAAATACACTGCTCATGTTTTATCTGTAGTAAATATAGCAGTAATATAAGCACTGCATTCTATTTGAGGATTTTCAGTAATACAATAATGTCCTCTACATTGGGTGTGTGTCAAACCTGTCACTGGCTTAGCAGGTTCATTGATCACTCATTTTGCACAGTCCCTGCAGAATGATTTAAAAAACAATGAGCTCAATTGAATATTTTCCAATATTTCTTTAAGGAAATTGAAGTTAAAGCTAAATATGTTTTCTACAGCACAGTACACATGTGAGCTCCTGGACATCTCCTCTTAACTCTTCCTTAACTCCCCCGACCATCACTGATCATTTTTTATCTAATGGCTCACATTTCTCCCTCACAGTCATTGGGCAGTCTGATGAGCTGCAATGCATTTTTGGGGCATTTTTAGCTGGCGTCTAATATAAAATTCAAGATTAATGACACATCCAGGCAAAAATCCACAAACAACTTGGACATCATACTGGTTTCATGATTAGGTTAGTCTGGGATTTGGAACACTGTCAGGCCTTGAATAGAACAGAGCCATCGTTCATTTGTATTAGTAGTGTGTTCACATGTAATAATGTCTGCCAGAAAAAAGGACTATAAAGGGATTTAGCTTTCGTGGCTGTTATTGTTAATGATGATGGCAAACAAAACAGATACACTCATTTCTTAAATGAAAACAGGGAGGGGTCTGAACTTTTATATCCGTCCTCCCCATGGCTAATATTATTAGCTTTAGCTGAACTATCCAATGAAAAGACACGTGATACATGCAAACGCAAAAAAAACTTTAAATGATTTAAAGTTCTACAGTTAGCATTGTTACAACTACAGTTGCACAATTAATTTCTTTTACACTTTTGCTAGAGATGTGTTGGTGATGTTTCACTGATCAAGGGACCAGTCTGAAACACACCCAGTGACACTTTGACCAGGGCTACGTGCAAGAGTTACTTGAACAATACCCTGAAAACCCCTGCATCCTGGGAACTATAGTGCAACACTGAAATGATGCTGAGTTCAGGAGGGCCTCGTTAACTTATAAAAATGACTGTTCTGCGGTCCAGGTGATGGATTCACCTCAAATGACCACACAAGTCAGATATGATTCTATCCTGTTATTTGTTTTTGCATTTTATTTACGCAGATTCTTTTACCTAAAGCAACTTACAATAAGTGCAATCAACGATGAGTAAGAATCGAGAATGACTTAGGCCAAACCTTTCTAATTGTTACGTAGAGGAATAAGAAGTTTATTTATTCGTGAGCTTTTAAAGGCCAGGATGCAGTGAAAGCAGCTTCCAGATGTTTCTCCTGCTTGATGCGTTGATGAGCACCTCCTGAACGCAGCATCAGAGCCATGAAAGGCTGGAACTGGAACATTCGCTTTTATTCTTTTATTATATTGTTTAAAACTTGATCACTCTATATATGTACTTAATATACTATTTTTGCACTGGTGTACTCTCTGAGGAGGATTGTTAGAAACCACTAAAAGGAATTGGGAAATGCATGGTTGTCTTAAATGTCATGTTCTGTTTTTATTTCTTTATTTCTTTTATTTGTATTTGAATGCTTCTGTTGTTGGGGAAATGTGTATATTGGTGTATCTCACAGAGGCTGCTCTTATGAGACAGCACAAAGCATGTATTCATATGGCTGGCCATATGTAACTGTCCTTCCTCTGCACTTACTAAGTACTTTGAATCTGAATGCTCTTGTAAACTAAACAAGAATGATGGATTTTGTGGTGATGTACTTGCTTCCTCTTGGGTTGTTAAACTTTGGCTAGATTCACTCCTATCCATGTCAAACCCAGACTACTCCCTAAGTGCTCCCCAATAAGCTGAGCTCAGAATGCAGACTATTAGAAGATCAGGACACGATGAAGACAGGCTGCGAATAAGTTCATTAGAACTGCATTGTTTGATTCAAGCAGCAGAAGAAGCAGTTAACGTCATTGATATATCCCATAATGGAGTTGTTATGGCTATTGTGTTAGCAAACAATTGGAAAGAGAACATTCATGAGGAATGTTTATGACCATACACACTCTCTTTCTAGTTTGGTCTCAACCAAATCCTAAATCACATTTATGACTCTTCCCCACTACATGCTTCTTTCTTCACCAGCTAGTTGCTATTTTCTTCTATGTTCAGTTTGCTGCTGGATCGTAGGTCTTCTGAGATCTTTTTGTGGGGCAGGGTTCACATCAGCAGATGCTTCTTGTGGTTAGCAAAGTAAACATGTTTAATGTTTTTAAAAAGTGATTATTATAAGTCGAAATAGCTTGAACAACACTTCTAATCTTGTTTCACTGATTAAAATGAGGTACGAACTCCTGACTGAATTAGCTTTTGTTAAAGTCAAGAGGTTTTCACTTTTTCCAGCCTACTTTGTAAATGTTTGAATTATTTATTCAATATGGACAAGAACAAAATAAGCATTTGTGTGCTATGAGTTACATTTAAAACCATATTTTAGAACACAGGTTATTCCAAGGGTTCACTCACTTGTTCTTGCCACTGTGGTTCTTTTTCTCAGAGGAACAGCTTGTGAACTCTGTCCCTGTGTGGAGTTAACACTGAGGGGGGGGG
>NW_011338238.1:0-14039 GCF_000735185.1 Notothenia coriiceps
CAAGAAAGGATGGTTTCTGCATAGGACTTGACAGATCAAGTCCTATGCAATTGCACGATAACAGCAATACAGTACAGATACTGTATTGCTTTAATTTCCTCCACCCCTTTTCAATTGAAGAGACAAAAACAACAAATGTCATTTTCTCTAATAATTGGTTGTCTTACTGCTCCTACAAACATAACCACAGCCTGTGTCATGCATCCTTAAACAGACCAAACAAATCAATGGTGAAATGTTGTTCATATTTCCTTTGAATAGATAAGTTGTTACAGTCCTAGACTGTTTTGCTCAATGCTTTGCTAAAACAAAATGCCATCTGGGTTAGGTACCTCCAAACATTTTTTAGATCAAGTTAGGAAACTGTTATGTTTACAATTTGGTAACAATAATTCCAGCAGATTTCAAAGCTGGTTCCCAAGAAAATATTTAACTCCTCAGCATAATAATATAGCCCAATTCAGAATTTGATCCCTCTATTAATTGTAAGCTTTTGAGGTCAGGTCGATGGATTCACATGAGACCACACTGAACCTAGTGGGAGCCAAGAGGGAGTGTGGTTACATATGGCGATGAGAAGAATGTCTTGTCACTTGGTGGTCTAGGTTTTGAAACCCAACTACAGACATGTACACTGGGGATAGGGAGGCTTTGTTGATGTGTCATTATGGGAGGAGATTTGAATGCAAGGCAATAAGAAAGGGATGGGAATGAAGGGAAGAAATGAATCCAACATGTATTTGTGGGTAAGACATTAACGTAAACAACAAGGAGTCAATCAAGCATGGCATGGGAAAGTGTTCTCTCCAAGAGAATAGATGTAAAAAAAAGCTTGTTCACAACAATTTTTGGTTGGAAACTAAAACTAGATGAAAAGAGTACTTGTCAAATATTTTTCCTCGCAATCTTTACAGACTTTCCATAAGCATAGGACATTGTAAACCTAATCTTGCTACTTGCCCATAAATGTTTATAAAACCACTTTTGGATATAACATACTGCATTATCTTCAATTCCCTTTTGTATCCATTCCATGTAGAAGTATTTTTCCAATTCTGCTTCATTTATTCTTAAAATAGCTTTTACATCAATGCCAAATGAGAAATGGAACTGAGAAAGAACGGCCTTGTAAAATCTGAAGTGAATATAATGGACATAACATACATGTGAAAATGTATTAAGACGTGTGTGTGTGTGTGTGTGTGTGTGTGTGTGTGTGTGTGTGTGTGTGTGTGTGTGTGTGTGTGTTAAAGTCCGACCCCTTAAGTGCCCCAGCCCCTGCTTTTGCAGCTCCTGCAGGTTTTGGTGGTGTTCACATACCGAAAGGTTACAGCCGTGTAATGAGAATGACATGCTAAGTGCAGCCTGTGATTCCTCCAGAAATCAGTCAAAGCAGCCCCAGGTCTGACAAAGAGCGGTTTGAGGTGAAGCGCAAACACTTTCAAAGTGTACCTGTGTAATTTCTCTCTGACAGACAAGGGGATTCTCAAAGGAACTGGGTCTTGATATTGCAGGCTTTGGGGCACCTGAAGGACAGTTCTAGATCTTTAGTATTTATGAGACCTTGAAATAATGACAGCAGTAAGTGCTGCCTTCTAGGGGCTCCGTCCTGCCCACAGTCCTTCCACATGTCCAACGCAACTGATTAATGGCTTCATTGAAAAATAAAACAGATTATGAATGGGCAGCCACAGCCAGAGGTGGGAGAAGTACTCAGGTCTTGTACTTGAGTAAAAGTAAAAGTACTCAGATCTTGTACTTGAGTAAAATTAGAATTACTCAGATCTTGTACTTGAGTAAAAGTAGAAGTACCAGAGTGTAGGAATACTCTGTTACAGCAAAAGTCTAGCATTCGTTGAGCGTTACTCAAGTAAAAGTAGAAAAGTATAGAGTGGTGCAGGGATGACGTATTCACCCGGAAGTAAGCTGCGCTCGGGTTCCCTCGACAAAAAAGGCAGAACAGGGGCAAACAAACAGGAGTGTTTACGTGTGCGGCGTAATGACGTACAACGTCCTCCACAACTTCTGTAGTCCTATTCAGCCACTTGGTAACAACCATCGTTTTTCAGACACGTAAACTCTTCAAAAATCACCCTGCTGATGTATTTAATGTCGTAGAACAAAACGCGATCTGTCTCTCTTGTGTCAACCACGGACCATATTTCCAGCCATTTTCCAAAATCCTATGGAGAAATCCTATTGACTCTGAGACGAGGGAACCCGTAGTGGTAAAATGCTAACTCACTTCCGGGTTTTAGGACTCGTCACTGCACCACTCTATTAGCATCAAAATATAGTTAAAGTATCAAAAGTTAAAGTGCATTGTGTCCATTTCAGAATAATATATATGATATGTTTTATAATTATTGATCATTAAATTGTTATCAAAGCTGGTAAAGGTGCAGCTAGTTTTATGATTTTAACTAGAGGCCAACTCTCTTATTTGTCATCTCCTCGATCCCCGCTCTCACTGGAAGTTGATTTTTGTGCACCATCTAAAGGAGCTTATGTGTGCCGGATTAGTGCCGGTGTTTGTGTGTGACTAAAAGGGACAGAGCTGGCTGCGTCATCACAAACGGACGTCCCTTAACGTGATGCTCAGAGGAAAGGACGTCCCATTGCTCTTAAAACTAATTTCCTTACTTCCTCTCTCTTCTCGTGGTTTCCTCATCATTAATCCAAATCTGAAAAGTAACTAAAGGTACTAAATAAATCTACTACACAAAGAAGTACACAAATTACCTCTGAATTGTAGTGGAGTACAAAGTAGCATAAAATAGAAATACTCAAGTACTGTAAATCAGAGTCTTTCCAAATTGTACTTAAGTACAGCACTTGAGTAAATGTACTTGGTTACATCCCACATCTGGCAACAGCATATCTGAATCCTTGGATGGATTAAAGCCATATACAGGCAGGAAGTCTTATCACTGCGAAGGGTGCACATTCCTCAAGTAAAAAGCTGGGTTATGTTCTTGAATGCTGCTGTAATCACGCTATCTCTCTGGTTTATTTACACAGACGCTGAGCCACAAGCCCAACAAATCACACATGTCATTAAAGTTGAATCACCAAACGCTGGCAATCGTTCAAGTCCCACAAGACATGTGTCTTGGCAGCCCCTCCAGCCACCGAGGTTGAGGAGGATCCCGATCTGCTGCCCAGGCTGGGGCTTGTCTTGTGTTCTTGCGCCACGTCTGCTCACATATGGTTCAAATAAGCACCCAAACTCAGCGCTCTGTATTTAATCAAAGTCAGCCCTGGGGTAGTTCATCTTACTTAGCTCTTCCTTTAAGCAGGGTCTCATTTTATTTTCTGCTATCTCTGAAAATCTCCTCTTTTGCTCCTGCAAAAAATATGAGGGATCTTTCTTTTAAGGACGTACTTTCAACCAATCCAAATTAAAGCTTCTATAGAAGCCATGCTTAATCTTCACCCAAAACATTCCCTTTGCTCTGTTCATCTTTGCGCAACTCCACCCAGAGTTCTAGGACAGACTGGTGTGGGGGGAAGCAGGGGAGAGAAATGCTGACAGATCACTGAAACAACAAGAAAAGGTGAATGGACGGCTAAGAAGAGATTGAGATAAGTGTGGAGGGATGTGGGTATAAGTAGGACACAGAATTTTAGCCGGTGAGGAGCTGAGTGAAAATAACTGCTTTGAGCAAATAAACGCCCCCTTACTCCTTGTGGTTTGGACCAGATTTACATTTAGTGGGCTAAAGTATAAGACAGAAGAGCTTTTGGAACCAAGCCACAACCCTCGGTTGAGGCCTCCTTTACTGCTTGTTGATGGATGGTATCAGGGACGTGCACAGACATTTGGAGGGGCTATTGCTCTAAACTGGAAAAAGGGCCTCCCCCCGAAAAAAAACATAAGACCTTTTGAAAATTGTAACTTGTTTTTAATGTAAAAAAAAACAAACGATTATTACATCAACTAAATTGAACAGTAATTCACATCTCATAACAAAATAAGCTAAGGCGACTACTTGCATTCGGTGACTTGATTTTAAAAATGAAAACCAGGGACATTTTTAGTTTTGCGGTCCATATCTCATTAAAATATCTAATGTTAGTAAATATTAAAGACAAAATCGGGACAATTATGTTCTAATGTAGTTTGACCATTGTAACTGCTGTGCAGTCCAGACATACTGATAAAATAGGGCCTCTAACTAATTAGCTTAAATAAACTCACTAATTAATTAAACCAGTTCAATACGCATTATTCTTATTCTTATCATTCTTTATGAGCGCATTAACGGTAAGGTATCTAATTAGGCTTCTTATTTATTTAGTATTCCATAACTTAATAACAGAGATGGTCAAGCTAAAGTGGTAGAGACATGGCAGAAATCCTACAATGAAGCGGGACAGTTAACTGTTCACCCGTGAGAGGGCGATCAAGAAAAGAGAGGCAGTTTACAGATGAAAAGACACAGAAAGACAGAAGCACAAAAAACAACAACTAGGCTATATTTAGGTGCTTTTTTGTAAATAACCGACGGTATCAAGAGGAAGTAAAGTCCCCTTATACCCTAACTACCATGAGACAACTCAAAATCAAGTTTCCAAAATCCAACACTGACGGCCCATACACACGGCGGCGTGCTTTGTCGCTTCAACGCTTCTGCCCATTCACTTTGAATGGGGTGACCTCACGATTCGCCGAACTGCATTGTGGGAGAAAAGCATAGCTTCTCTCGCAGTGCTCGCTGCAAAAGTAGAGCAATGTTCTACTTTAGCCGCCTCGATGGAGGCGTCAGCCAATCGAATCATATGCCAGTACAAGCTTATTTTAACGGCCCGTCCACACTACAGCTTCAAAATAAAAGCTTGGAGCTGGGCGTGTCTGAAGCTTGGGGATTTTATTCGAGCACTGCGACCAACAACCAATCACATGAATGTCCCGCCCCCGGCATACAAAGCAAAAAACCCCGGGGANCAAGAGGAAGTAAAGTCCCCTGGTTTGTCCCTTATACCCTAACTGCCATGAGACAACTCAAAAGCAAGTTTCCAAAATCCGACACTGAGGTGGTCTTAACGCACCGGCAGATGACAGCGCTGACAAAGTGTGTTTCCCGCAGCGAGACGCTACAATACTAATTGTGGGCTTATCATGTTAATTCGGCCACAACAGAAAAAATAAAAATAAACTCTTGCTCTCTCCAGAGGGGCAGGTCAGCCAAAAAGGCCAAACGGGCCGTTGCCCGGGCAACATTAGCCCGTACCTGTGCACGTCCATGGACGGTATCTTACTCAGTGATGTAGGAGGCTGATAATTACATTTGTATGACGTTTTTAAATGCATGCAGCAGGGGTGACGATGAAGACAAGACTAAAACCATATGTACAGTCCAGGTTTTCTTGTCTGCAATATAAATGGAACTTTAAACTTGCTATCATTTGAGTGTATTTACTGGACTGCCTGCAGGTCTGTAACCGACAAAGAAAATAAATGAAAAGGTGAGAGATTCAGCAACTGATAGTAGAGCTGAAGCTGTGTTTACTGTATGATGTATGGAACATGCCAGAGTGTGGATTTGTCTGGACAGGTACGGGGACATGGCTGTCATTCTCTGGAACATTCATCTCTGACACACCTGAGGTGTGTATTGGGTACTTAATTACAAAGGAAACAAAACAAGTGGGATGGTTTTAGTAATATTGGTAAATGATTTCATGTACATTCCTCAAACATATTTAACATTTCTCAATTTAAAAGGGCTTCCAAGAGGAGCGCCCTTTGCCCTGGCCTTTGGCAATCCAGTAACGATCAGTGGAAGTATGATGGGGTTGTAGAGCGCAACAACTGTGGTTGAAGGGAGAGGTCTGAGCCTCTAATCTCATCATTGCAGCTTAAAGAAAGCAGACAGGTTGAAATGGTTCTGATGCTTTGAGTTTCCCAGGGGACGGACAGCATGGAGATCTTTTCTCAAGCTCCTGTTGCTGGTTAAAGTTACAGTGCTTTTCTACAGCTTAACCAGCAGCAGTGCACAACTACTTCAATGAATCTGCTATGTCTATTTAATTCATTGATAACGTTTATATCTTACATGCTCTTGCATTTACTCCCAAAGTAAGTACTACACAGCGTTTACCTCTATTAAGCTTTAATTTGCTCATTTGCAGGTCAAAACAACTTGACTGAAACCAGGATATATTTATAAAACATATTAATAGTATATTGCTATCGGATTGGTTACAAGTCAAAAGTACAGTAATAGCGTGTCTACACCAGTGTTTTAAGAAGTACCCAGATCATTTAATTAAGTAAAAGTACAAATATTTTGGACTTAAATTACTCCATTACATGTCAAAGTTCTGATTTCAAAATGTTTCTTAAGTAAAAGTACAAAGGTGTTAGCATCAAAATATACTTAAAGTACCAAAAGTACATTTGCTCATTCTGCACATTGGCCCATTTCAGAATAATATAAAGTACACAAGTATAATAAGCTAAATGTACTTCGAGTATCAAAACGAAAGTACTCATTATGCAGAATGGATCTGTATACATTATATTATTATTATATGATCCTGTTTTTATACATATTCATTTTAGTATTGTAATTCAGCAATGTAGACAAAATGTAGATATGTGAACTACTGTGGAGAGTACTAGTACAATACTGTATTATGCCATATCAGCATATCAGGTATTTTATATGGACAATGTAGTGGAGTAAAAAGTTCAACATTTGCCTCTGAAATGTAGCAGAGTAGAAGTTTAAAGTAGCAATAAATGAACATACCTAAATAAAGTACAAATGTGTCAAAAGGTACTCAAGTACAATACTTGAGTAAATGTCACTTTTCATCAGTGGTCAACAATAAATGCTACTGTTCAACACTTCAGAGGAATGTGCATGTTGAAGGCAGCAGTAGATAGTGGTTAAGTTGCAGAAAAGTCAAAAGAATGTGTTTGTATCACATCAAAACTTCTGTCAACTTACTCTCTCCACTCGTGACCTAGTGCTTATATTGAACCTGTTGCAATCAATTCATAGCCATTATAGTACCATGTGTAAACTAGTTAGTTTAGTTCACACTAAAACTAAAGCCCAACAGTGAACACAGGTTGTCCCGCCTTCTCCCGTTGGAACGTTAGTTTAGATGTGGGACAGCTGAAAGGCTTACCATTTGGTTTTGACACTGCTGAATCTTGAACATATGCAGTCATTTATGTGGCAAGATATGAATCTGTCTATTTGGTTGACAGTTAACAAAAACAGTGTGAATAGCGAGTTTATTTATTATTTATTAATAATAATAAGATGGCGGCGGAGACAGCAGCAGCGGCCCCTAGCTCTCCCGAGTCTTTAGCGTTTTCAAGTGTTTTTAACGTTTGTTCGTCTAGTTCGTGTAGTTCACCATCCATGCAGGAATACAGGCTTGTAAACATTATCTACTGTGTCCACATGGATATTAGCCCAGTCCTGCAGCAGGGTATAGAGCAGTGGAACCAGGAGGTGGCTGTAATTTTCTCATTATTTTCTGTACACTGTATATGTTAACCATGTCGCCCTCTGATATCTCCTTCCAGCTTCCTGCTGCCGCCACTAAATCCCTAAGTGGTTGCTAAGGCAACAATACTACTCCTCCATTTGGAAACACTACAAATTAATTAGAGGAAGGGGATTTCCATGTGAGCCCCCACTGACAGGATCAAGACTGAACCCATAATCACGCTCTGAGTTTTGGAGCTACAGTTATAATAATGTATACAGCTGCTGTAAGCATAGAGCACCATGGATTCATTCTGTAATGCTACTTGCTACATATTGAGCCTCGTTTTTCCCTCCTATATTTGTGTACATTCTGTAACATTTTCCCCATTAAATGAAGTGTAACGAGCTATTAGTGGCTTTTGCCCAGCCTTTCAGTTGCTGGAATTTTGGCATGCAGTGACATCACTAAAGATGAATGTGACTGAGCAATTAGACAGGTTGTTAACAAGCAGCAGTTAAACAGGATTATTTACACCAATCAAGAGGTTAAACTGAAACTGAGCACACCTGTAAAGCACTGTTAATGTTTGTGTGCAAAACTGTGTAAATACAACCTGGATAAGTATGATTACCTTTTAACAACCATTGTAATTTTGCCTTTGTTTTTCTCTTCGCAATAACTCTGCCTCACCTGGCTTCTGTTCCTGAGCTGTCTGACTGCTTGATTCTCGCCTCATCGGACTTCTATTGACAAGTTCAGTACATTCCAGTACCTTGGCATTAACGCAGTGTTTAAGGGTAGAGGAAATACAGAATTAAATGTAATATTGGGTTTATAGCTTTAGGAAGAACTAGTTGCAACACAGAACGAAGGCCACATATCTGAAGAGTGAAGCTGAATCATGCTCCCTCTGTATGGGGCGGCTGTGGGTCAGGAGGTATTCCACTTATCGGAAGAAATGTGCTTCTATCCACTCTTCCAGTTTGCATTTCAAAATGTCCTTGGGCAGGTTACTGAACCCCACATTGTTCCCAGAGGCACGGCCATTGGTCAGTTTGTGACTGAGCATTAGATTAGATCCTCATGAGCCGCCCAGCCATCAGTGTGAATGTGTGGGAGGGGCGGTGCATGTGGGCATGTAGTGTATTACATTACATTACATGTCACTTGTTAGACACTTTACACAAAGTGACTTACATACATTCAATACTGTGGGCAATCACCACAGGAGCAATTTGGAGTGGAGTTTCTTGAACCAGTGCCCCCCTGATACAAAGATCAGACTAGAAAGCCGCAATATAAGTCCCTTCACCGTTTGCCAAGTAGGCAAACAAGCACAGAAAGTCACTTGGATTTATTTGTGTGGCCTTTTTATAAATACCTGCCTCCTGACAGGAGATGATAAACCAATGAACCAATTACTTTCTGTTGGTGACCTCCAGTTACCCTAAAACCCTTCTCTGTGTGGCATGTTGAATTATGTTTGCATTTCCAATAAGCAGAATTCCAGCTTTTCGGCCGTGAAGAGCAGTTTTAAATGGATTACAAGATGAGAGAGAGACAGACTGTGTCTGACATAGCTCAGCAGACGGTTGATGAATCCTTCACATTTGTTAAGGATAAAGAACCTGTTCTAACTTTGGAGATGTTAATACAAGTGGAGACAGTCATAGCTTATAATTTGTGATACTTATTTCCCAAGTGTAAATCCTGCTCAAATGGGAAAATTGTCAAATTATCAAACCCAAAATAACTGATGACAGACAAACTGTTCCAAGATATTTGGATGCGTTGTCTATTCCTGATTCTCATAAGACTTAATTCACACCTTTAGCAAACTCAGAAGAACTCTTTAAACTCACTTTGGGTTTATCCATGTCTGACCTTCTGACAGAGGCAGGGTAGACTTCCTGCTCTACATTTTTCTTAGATAAACTAAGAAAAAATCAAAATCAAATTATAATCTTCAACACGTTTAAGGACCTTATTAGGGAGCCACTGTACCTGCCGGTCATGAGCTGGCTCCGGGACGGGCTACAGAGCGGCTGCACGTAGTAATTCTCCAGTTTGACCCCCTGCGCTGCCAGCCGGTCCAAAGTCGGCGTTTTGATCTCGGAGCCGTGGTATCCCACATCCCGGAAGCCCTGGTCATCCACCAGGATGAAGATGATGTGCGGCGGGGAGCTCGGCTTCTCAAACTCCTTCTCCCGGTTGCGCAGGTCGGCGTTCCAGTTATCCCACGACATCTGAACGCTCCACGTCTGAGAAACGACGAAGCTGAGAAACAGGGTGACGGGGACCCACAGCAGGAACATGATTCAGATAGATCCAGATCCACAGCTCCAGGCACGGTTACTGTCGGGCAGTGGGACGGTGTGTCCGAGTGGGAACGTGTTGCACATTTTCAGGGGGGGGCAGCACCGCTTGGTAATCGGGTCTGCATCTTGTTCAGTGTTCAGTCCTCCTCTCCAAACCATAGACTGTATGAGGCTCCAACACTGACAGCGGTGTGTGGGGCGGCAGAGGTTACAGCTCTGTGGATGAACCCCCGGGGAGCCCAACACTCTGCATGGTGCAAACAAGTTCCCAAACTGTATGTACAGAGGATGAGATATCGCCCCTCCGACTCAATAAGTTGTTGTCAAAAGACGCGCCGAACTTCCAAAGAACGAGCAGACCATGAAGCGGCTTGTGCGGTGCGTTCACGGCAGATCGTGTCCTCCGTCCTGTCCCTGCTGGGCGGAGAGCGGAGAACCTGTGAGGAGTTCAGGCTCACCCTGGACGTGTTTCAAGAGGAGGCTGGTCAATGTGGATGCCCTGCAGCAGGCTACACTTTGATGCGTTCACGAGCCGCTCGGAAAGCTCGACACCCACGGTTTAGTGGGGGGTAACGCTGCACATTTCATTTTCCAATGTATATTTTGTTATTCAGCATATCTTTTCTCTTCTGTACATCCATGAAAAATCACATTTGTTTATCAGAATTAGAAACAGGTTTATTGCTTAGTAAGTTTACACATAGGCCTACAAGGAATTTTCCTATGTGTATTTTGTGCATACATAAACAGTCAAACAAGATTAATTGAAAGAAAAAACACCATAAACTAAACAATTGTAAAAAATGTAAAACTATTTTAGCATAAAAATGTAGGGATATATATGTGAAAATATATATACTACGTAAAGTATAATAAGACAAAATATTAATAAAATAGGTACAGAAATAAAAATAAATAAAAGAGCAGGGGAGATATATTTCACATCCTCCCTGGTGAAAGGAAGGTACACTGAGTGACATGTAGAGGTAAGGCTGCAAGAACAACCATTGTGCAAACTGTATTTCATTTACTTATTTATGAGGGCAACAGACACTAATCAACACTGTCGTAAATGCACTAGTGTTAGTATTCATTTCAACTGCAGTCCTATGTTGAGACTTTTTGAAACCAGCGATGACACCACACAGAAAGTAAAAAGCATTGTCAAGACACAAGCCATAAAGAGACGCAGGAAACAGATCAGCTGTGTATTACATTCACATTGTACACTTTACAGTACATGTAGCCATGCCATCGAGCAACACCAACCAACAAGAAAACTGCCAAGCAATATTTATTTTTTTGCACATGCAGAGCAGCAATAGGAAATGTCTGAATGTAGCAATCGCAGATGGAGATCTTGTTAAACATTTTAAAAGATGGAGTTACAAGGCAGTAAAATCCTGAATTGTCACTATGAACACATGAGCCATGCAGCACAGACCTGAAAAACTCAGTAATAAAAGATTAGACCAAATTGTAATAAAGTGCAAGTCAGTACTCATATATACCATGTGCGTGCAAAGCAACAACAAGATACAGAAACATGCTGCTTATTAATAAAAATAACCACAACATTAGCCAGAGGTGGGAGAAGTACTCAGATGTTGTACTTGAGTAAAAGTAGAAGTACCAGAGTGTAGGAATACTTTGTTACAACTAAAAGTCCTGCATTCCAAAAGTTACTCAAGTAAAAGTAGAAGTACTCAGATGTTGTACTTGAGTAAAAGTAGAAGTACCAGAGTGTAGGAATACTTTGTTACAACTAAAAGTCCTGCATTCCAAAAGTTACTCAAGTAAAAGTAGAAGTACTCAGATGTTGTACTTGAGTAAAAGTAGAAGTACTCAGATCTTGTACTTAGGTAAAAGTAGAAGTATCAGAGTGTAGGAATACTCTGTTACAAGTAACGTATTGCATTCCAAAAGTTACTCAAGTAAAAGTAAAAAAGTATTAGCATCAAAATATAGTTAAAGTACCAACGGTAAAGTAGTCATTGTGCAGATTGGTCCAATTTCAGAATAATATATATTATATATTATTGTATGTATATATGTATGTAATGATTGATCATTAAAGTGTTCTCAAAGCTGGTAAAGGTGCAGCTAGTTGAATGACTTTGTATACTGCATGGTAGCTTGTGAATTTACTCTAGGTGGAACTAAAGTCGGATTTAAGAGTTGATTATATTTCACATCATTCATCCAGATCTGTGAAGGTAATACATATATGTAGTGGAGTAAAAGTACACTATTTACCTCTGAATTGTAGTGGTACAAAGTAGGGAAAATGGAAATACTCAAGTAAAGGACTACTTAGTTACTTCCTGGAACATTAGCACAACATAACAACTGTTTCCAGGGAACTGTGAGCAGTGATGCACACTTGTTGTTGCCATGTCTTTTGGTTCATGATGAGTAAAGTTGTTTTGTCATTATTGTTGATGAATTAGCTCAAATGTAGTTTACTTTTGGGTTTATTCATTCATTGTGATCACATTGATTAACATATTATTGAAGACATCTATTGTTAACCTGCCGTTAGGCTTTTGATTATTACTCTCCTGCCAATTCTAATAATCTGACAAAAAGCACACAGTTCTTTGTTTTACAGGGTTAAGCAATAGGGTTATTGTTCCTTCAAATTTGTCACCAAGTTCTGGAAGTAATAAGTAGCACTTCCAGAACCTACATTAGAAGCAGAAAAGGTGGATGATCGGGGAACATAGAGGTTGTAACCTGTTAGGAGTCTTTCCCAAAACAGGTGACATGTTTGCAGGTACGCGTGTAGTTTGTGTACAAATATTGAACATCTTAAAAAGTAAATGTAGCCTTACAGCATGAACAGGTTGATCAGGATAAAGGTGTTTGTTGATTAAAGCTGATCTAGCAGCAGCCTCTCCTTGGTGCTGCTCCATAACTGCCAATAAATGGTAAATGGACTGTACTTATATAGCGCTTTATCCAGTCTTTAAGACCCCTCAAAGCGCTTTACATACTACATGTCATTCACCCATTCACACCCATTCATACAGAGCAGTGTACCTTACTCTAGGACCTAACATTCACACACATTCACACACCGTTGGCCATGCCATCGGGAGCAACTCAGGGTTAAGTATCTTGCCCAAGGATACATCGACATGTTGACTGCATGGGCTGGGATCGAACCCACAACCTTCTGGTTGAAAGACGACCACACTCCCTCACAGCCACAGTCGCCCAATATTAGCATGATGCTGCTGGGCTGCCATAAAGAGGTCTGCTGTGAGCCACTGAATCAGGCAGGAGGTGTCCGGGGCCTGGGGGCCTGTACAGTGTACCTCTGAAAGACCCCTCACATGCTAGGAATATGAAGCTTCTGGAAATGCATGCTTGCACAACACACATGAACAAACAGCTGTAAAACCAGTGGTATTGACACTTGAATAAATGTTCAGTTTGACAAAGTTTACAGATTGGAGCGTCCAGAGCAGGGGTCTCCAACCTTTTTTAGGATGAGAGCTACTTTCAATAAATAAAACAAGTCATGAGCTACTTTTACTCCTCTTTTTTTTGTTGCACTTTATATATTTAGCACATTTTAACATTATTATATGCTTACCTTTAACCTTTGTGTGCTGTTTGGATCATGTGGGACCCTTTTCAGTGTTTACTAAAAGAACATTTATGCAATTAAATTATTTTAACCTGCTTTATTTGGGGGTGGACCTCACATCCTCTAAGGGGGTCCGGGGACATACACCCCCGGGATTTTTTTTTTTAAATGTTGAAGTTAAATGCATCAATCTGGTGCACTTTGAACACAACATGAATGTATGGATACAGCTCTCAACACTCAGATGAAAGGGAGCTGTATACTTTTCAATAATCCAAAAATCTTTAGAATATGATCACAACCAATAACACATCCTTTAAACTTGTTTATTCTTATCTTATGTTACCTATAGCATTCTTTCTTCTTATTTATGCATATTTGACTAATCACTCCCCTTTTAAACTGTTTTTTTTTTTTTTTTTTACTGTCCTATAATGATTTCTTACTTTATCTTTTACAACTATATTAAATAGACGAAGGTGTGCATTACAATATTTGTTTACAGAGATGACCAAATAATTTGAGAAACACTGAGATAACTTAGACTATTATAACTATCCAAAACACTCGGAGAGTCCTTTACCTCACTGAGCTGTAGTTATCAGCCTCTCAGTCTGACAGGAGAGAGCTCTCCCTCTCCTTGTTGTAAAAACAGCTTCTAATATCTGTTA
>NW_011338239.1:0-3300 GCF_000735185.1 Notothenia coriiceps
TGCACCAGCTTCATCCACGACAAATTACACGTTCACACGACAATCATTAAGCCAGATACCTAGGTATTTATAACAGGTAACCACTTCAAGTACTTGTCCTTGCATAGTAACAATATCCAAAGCAGTGTATGTAGTCTTTTAGCTTTAGAAAAGAGCATTACCTTGGTTTTATCAACATTTAAAAGAAGCTTTAGTTCAGAGAGCTGAGTCTGAATAATGTTAAAAACAGCCTGTAATTTAACAACAGCCTCCTGAATGGAGGTACATCACGGTATCATCCGCATAAAAATGTAAAGTAGCTCCATCCACATTTTCAACTAAACTATTGATTTAGATGGAGAATAAAAGTGGACCTAAAACAGGACCTTGAGGAACACCATTTGTAATGTTTAACCACTCAGAAGACAGCCCATCAAAATGAACACATTGGGACCTTTCAGAGAGGTAGTTCACAAACCACCCTACTGCATGGCTGGATATGCCAATACTGACTAGCCTCTGCTTCAAAATGCGATGATCGACTGTATCAAATGCTTTGGACAGGTCAATAAATAGAGCTGCACAACTCTGCTTATTATCTAAAATACTCGCCACATCATTCACCACTTTCATTGTGGCAGTGATGGTGCTATGTTGCTTTCTGAAGCCTGACTGATGTTTAGACAGGATGTCATTTGTACATAAAAACATCTTTACCTGTTCACTCACTAGGCGTTCAAGAACCTTAGCCAGAACTGACAATTTAGAGATGGGTCTATAATTATTTAATAAAGTGGCCTCCCCTCCTTTTAGTAAAGGCAGGACATAAGCGGACTTCCATACTTTTGGAATTGTCTTTGTGCTGAGGGAGAGGTTAAAAAAAGAAGTAAGAGTTGGTGCAATAAAATCTGCAGCTATCTTGAAAAAGAAAGGTTCTACGTTGTCCGGACCGGCCGGTTTCTTAGGATCTAACTTAGATAAAGCTTCATGAACAATATCAACAGTAAAAGGAGTAAAGCTGAAAGGGTTTTCCAAACCACATTGTTCAGAGTCACAGACTGTGGTGTTCACAGAAGCAGAGTTAGAAACAGAATCAAACAGAGAGCCACAGGACACAAAATGCTCATTAAAACAATTTAACATAGTAGCCCTGTCCGATATATTGCCAGATGCTGTGGTAATGCACGGAGGTAGCTCATTACGGATATCACCGGTGGATATCGATTTTATGGCTTTCCAAAAATATAACTTCCTTATTAGATCAGATTAAATATACTTTTGTCATCCAAAGTTTTGATTTTTTTTTCACAAGAGTTTTTTAAAATTGGTTGAAAATATAGTGAAACATTAAAAATATACATATAAATATAAATAGTGACTATATAATATATAAGTATTGAAAGAAAACATTTAATTAAATATACAGAATATTATTCTTTACTAGATCTACTGCAAAACTGAAAAATACATAAACATAGGATATTACATATATATATAAGTATCTCATGCAGTGAGACAACATGTGATTACAACATGTGATTATAACATGTGATTACAACATGTGATTACAACATGTGATTACAACATGTGATTATAACATGTGATTACAACATGTGATTACAAATGTGATTACATGTGATTACAACATGTGATTACAACATGTGATTACAACATGTGATTACAATATGTGATTACAACATGCGATTACAACATGTGATTACGTGTGATTATAACATGTGATTACAACATGTGATTACATGTGATTACAACATGTGATTACAACATGTGATTACATGTGATTACAACATGTGATTACAATATGTGATTACAACATGTGATTACAACATGTGATTACAACATGTGATTACAACATGAACAAATTGTTTTGGGTGAAATGTCTCCACCTTTTTGGATTCACGCCCAGTCATTCATACACAGGACAGGCCCGTCCCTTCAAATAGTATGGTAATGAATAAATAAATAATGATGTAATTACTGTTTAGCTACGATATTTGCCAACCAACACTGAATCAAAAACTCTGAAAATGTAAAGGAAGGTGCAGACTCCGAGCTAATTAAAGCTGATATATGTCTCCTCCTGCTATTGATCCGGCTGTAGGAAAGACATCTCCCACTACGCTGAAAGAGCCAAGCTGCAGGTGAGGAAACAGGGAATGCATGAACAAGAATTGTATTTTGTATTTAATACGCCCTAACATAAAGGTATGCAGCTTTTCTGCGCATCAGATCATTAGATCGTTAGATTATTGCTAAGCTGTTGTCCAACAACATTAGCAGTATTTGGACTTCATTTAGGGCTCTGAAAACATGCATTTTAGACATTTATCTAAATATTTCATCTAAAAGTAAAGGAATCATGAACACATTCACAAAGTAGGAGGTTCCTTTATTTGTGTTTTGTCTCACTATAGTGAGACAAAACACAAATAAAGGAACCTCCTACTTTGTGAGTGTAAAGCTGGACTGTGTTTGGAAAACGGTGATTTCATGGATTCTTTCAAGAGTTTGACACTTGATGAATCTGAATGTAATGATAGTCACTATCTATCAATCAATCAATCCAACCACACCCACACAATCCTAACAGAAGACCATTTTGAGATTTTTTTTTTAATTAAATAAGAATAATCTTATCAGGCAACAATTTGTTCATGATTTAGCAATTTTTTATCAATGTCCCGACAGTCAGAAGTCTGAGATGAAAGTGTGGTTCTCCTCCTGCGGGACTCTCTCCCTAAAGTGTTTATAGGTATTTCTATGAACAAAAACTCTGAATTCCAAAAAAAGTACTCAGAACTACATTTTCCCCATGTGGACCTATTCGTCTTCCATATCAAGGAGATGACCAGACTTTATGATTTCTAAGTATTATTTTTATCTTTAACTTTGGCTTGGATTGTTGTTGAAAATGTCACAGATAGTACAATATTTAAAGCAGAGATATTGCGCTCATTTCCAGGTTCATATGTTTTGTCTCTCCTGTGACATGTCTCCATGCTTTAATGTTCAAACAGCTCTTTATTTTTCTCATACTGCCTGAGCTGCAGCACCTCTTTTCACCCTCTGTCTGAAACCAGAGCCCAGTCTGCTCTGATTGGTTAGCTGGCCGGCTCTGTTGGGATTGGTCAACCACTTAAAGATGACTTGCCCCTTAGCCTATCACGTACAATGCATTGGAGAGCCAGCCGATAGAAGTGTAAGTGTTACATAGTGATGTCATCATGTTCAGGAAGTAAACAAAGGAGTCCAAAGGTAGGATTTAGCCTTTGCAGACCATTTACATGCACAACAACCTACAGT
>NW_011338239.1:4708-5713 GCF_000735185.1 Notothenia coriiceps
CCCACACACACACACACACACACACACACACACACACACACACACACACACACACACACACACACACACACACACACACACACACACACACACACACACACACAAGCACTGACAGTGTGTGAGAGAGAGAGGAGGGTACAGCAGGAAGAAAGCAAGGAGGGAGCGTGGAGTGCGAGAGGGAGGGACGTAAAAAAAAAGGAAATAAAAAAAAAAGATCCTGAACAGAAGGATTTTCTCTTTTCTCCCGAGGAGCTGCCAATAACCCTCGGTGAAGGATGGCAGAAGGGGGAGAGGGAGAGGAGGAGATCCAGTTCCTGCGCACGGTGAGTCCCGCTCACTTTCCTGTTTGGGAAACACACTGCACTGGAGGAGAGGAGTTTAAAGACATGTTTGATTTGTACTCTTGATTGAACCCTCGATGTGAAACTGACACCTGATCTTCCAGCATCATTTCCTTCAGTCTCTTCACTTGTGCTTTCCTGGCATGGGATATTTCAGTAAAATGTGTAGTTGCAGTTCTCCGAGCCAAGCCTCTATATAGTTGACTATTTTCGCAGTGCCCTGAATGTACCACGACCCGCTTATAAGTCCTCTTTCTCATTGATCATTATAATCTCATGCGAGCGCTGGAATCTTAAAATCATATTATGATCTTTACAGCACTGATCCCCTAAGCACCTTATTATTATGTCAGAGTATTCTGGGCTCAAGCGTAGGTGTGTGTGCGTGCGTGTGTGCGTGCGCGCGTGTGTGTTTGTGTGTGCGCGCGTGTGTCTTTGTGTGCGCGCGTGCGTGTGCATGTGTGTGTGTGAGCCCAGATAGATAGACAGGGGCCGGTGCATCTGTTAGCATCGTTAGCTATTTTTATCTGAGGAAAGTAGAGCTGCGGAGCGGGGTGAGGAGGCAGCAACAAGCTGCAGGGGACAGCTGCTCTCTGTGGGGCAGCCAGCACACACTCAGTGGAGGGGTGTCCACTTCACTGGGGCCAACTCAGTGGGACCCCCC
>NW_011338239.1:5723-10454 GCF_000735185.1 Notothenia coriiceps
CCCCCCCCCCCCCACCCCTTAAAAAGTGACCTAAGAGCTGAATTGCTGACAATGTGTTTCCTCAAACTAGAGGTAGATACTGTAAGCTATGGCCAGGCGATGTGAGGAAAATCACCAAATCTATGGATATTGATATTCTGACAATATTGTAAGGTTGACTATCGATTCTTCCACAAAATATTTACACAATTATTTTATAAAAACTATATATCTATTGACTTTTTGCCTCATTTTCAGAAACCCAGTAATGCCATAATACCTTCTTCTACATAGAAAAATAGCTCAGATTTTCAGGCATTTTCGATATTTGTTAGATATTCCAAAGTACCTTACTTTAACTGATGGGGGCTTATCACTAGTCCACTGTAGTAACTTGTTTTGCCTCTCAGTAAATCGGTTTTAAATAATCATCAGTAATGTGGATGTAAAGATGAAGAAGGTAAATCAACATAATCAAATGATAAAGCAGTCTGGAAATTCAGAACATTGCATCACTTTATTCTTATGCAGCTTAAACATCAGGAAAAGAACACACTTTTAGCAGTTTTAAAGAAAAATCCTAAAATAAAAGTAAAGTACACCTGAACTGATTAACTATAATATTCTAAACCATTTGAATTTGGATTTAATTTTTTATATTATTGAGACCAATAATAACCTTTAAAGTAAGTTTAATGTGTTCCATTGTGTGATATTTTAGACTCTCAGATCAAACTTATTGGCTATAAAAAAACACATTGTTTTGGGTTTTTTCAACATAAGCTTGGAAGAAGTAATTTAGAAAAGCCTTTTTCTAAAACATGACACAATTCCAATGAAAGCCTATATGCAACAATACTGAATGAATGCCAGGCTTTGTTTCTGTGGGGTATCATGTGAGAAACATCCTTACAATGAGTTGAAGATGAGCATCAACAAAAGCTCTAAAAATAAAAATATATATTTCTGTGGAGCTGTAATTCAATGTTATGGATTTCTGCAATGTTTCCTCCATGCCACTTGAATCTATCTAGGTGTGAAATATTATTCCCAGGCCAAAAGAGCCCAGACATTGGCATAGAGAATTGTATTGATGTCCAACATCCACCTGACGGCATAGCAGAGCTACAGTGCTCTGTCTCCTTCCCTTCAGAAACTGGGGACACACAGGACACATACTCTGAATGCTTTCAGTGGGTTTGTCCTTTAGTTCAGCAACACTTCAAAAGGAAAAACAATGCAGCTCCATGTGAATTATTAATGTCTTATGTATGTACTTCAATGGCTTTATCTTTGATGCTATCACAGTCGGGGTCAGGGTTAAATCCCCGGGGCTAAAAAAGGCAAGTGTTTGTGTAGCTGTGAGAGTCTTTGGATTACTGCATTCAACAAACGCTCCGTGTTATCACTCTTTTAATTAGAGGCCCGTGATGGGAGGCATCGTGTGAGTCAGCTGTTTCTCTCCGCCGGGGTTTCCCGGGTTATAGCGGAGGTTCGGAGGTGTGATGACACAGAGTGGCAGCACAGAGGAGTGACTGTAGGCATACTGCATATTCACCTGATATCATCCATAGTAACACCATCTGCCGATCAGCCAGAACTTAGCCCTTCAATATACCTCCTTCAAGACATTATTATTATGAAATAGTTAGAAAATGAACAAATGTTTCTTTTTAAACTGCTCAAAATTGAGTCTAAATGCCAACAAATATATTCTAAATATACATTGTGTTCCAAAAAAGTCTGTGCAGGTGTTTCTGAGTCTCTGACAATGACACATAATGATGACTTTTTTTGTTTGTCACAATAGAAGCTCACCATCCAAAAAATGGGTCTTCTAAATGGCTAATGCTAGTGACAGGCAACCTGTTAAGGCTGGACTCCACTAAATATCTTTGTGGTAAACGTTCATTATTTGAATAGGATTTTGTTGATTTATTGAATGGTAGAAAGAGGACAGATCTGTAAAACTGAGTTTCCACAGATACTTAAATCTTCTGTTCACCAGATATTTGCTCATGAACATTTTTGAAATAAGTCATTCATCTTGAAAAAAGCATTACAAAAATGGCAGATGAACTCAAGAAATCTTAGCGAAGTAAAACCAAACCAGCGATTGGTCAACTAATTGACCACGCAGGGGTTGTCTCAGCTTTTCAAATACTAATAGTAGCGTTGATGTTAACTGCGTTACATCAGAGCTCACTGAAGCTGCATTGTGGGAAAAATAAAGCAATTGCCTTCGCATGTTTTAACAAATAAATAAATTAGCTATACGAAATTCACTAGGGCTGCAAATAGCACATCTGAAAAGTGACCTTAGGTGGTTCTCAGGTTAAGTTTACTTAATGAAAACTTAAAGTGGTGTTTTAACCCTTAGGTGCATAAGTGTCACGATTCTCATGTTATGTCACGTTTATAGTTTTGTAGGTTTGGGTGTTTTTGCGGTTTTCCATGTCATGTTTTCCTTTGGGTTATTGTCTTGTCATTAGTTTCCCTGGTGTGTCTAATTGTCTGATTATGTTCACCTGGGCCCCTGTGTTTTCTCCTCCCTCCTCACCTGTGTCTTGTTGTGTGAGTAGTCTTGTGTGTATTTAAGTTCTGGGTTTTCTGTCTGTCTTGGTCGGTTCGTCTTGTTCCCTGACTAGTTCTGCGGTGAGTGTTCTGTTTTGTCAATGTATATATATATATATATATATCATAGCCTTGAAATAAAGGAATTTTCAGTTTATATCTGCATTTGGGTCCTGCTTGTTTCACAAACCGTGACAGTACGAACCGACCTTAAAATGGACCCAGCAGACCTTTTGAAGCTACAGGCGGAACGTCTTGGATATTCTCTGGAGTATATTTTTTATACGTGGAAAGGCGCCTCATCTAGACGGGGTAGAGAGGCTGCGTTGAAGGAGGCACGTCAGGAGGTTGCTCGCAAGCCCTGGCTCTGGAGCTTGTTGTCCGAGTGGTTTAGGATTTTTTCATGTAGCCCTGAGAGCCAGTCCTCATTTTCTGACCCTTTCTTGGGGTCTGGTCTGGAGTTTGGGGGTCCACGAAGCCTCCAAAAAACTCCTAAGAGACGCAAGGCCAGGGTTCCGCGCCCAGCAGCCATGGTTCCGGCTCCAGCGCCAGACCCAGCAGCCGTGGCTCCGTGCTCCAGTACCGGCCCACGCAGCTTTGCTTCCATACTCCATTACCTGGCTTACACAGCCAGGGTCCAGGCTTCCNAAAACTCCTAAGAGACGCAAGGCCAGGGTTCCGCGCCCAACAGCCATGGTTCCGGCTCCAGCGCCGGACCCAGCAGCCATGGTTCCGTGCTCCAGTACCATCCCACATAGCAATGGTACCGTGCTCCAGTAACATCCCACACAGCCATGGACCCGTGTTCCGGTTCCTTGCCCAGCAGCCTTGGTCCCTGCTCCAGAACCGGCCCACAAGGCCATGGATCCGTGCACCAGTACCGGCCCACGCATCCATGCTTCCATACTCCATTACCTGGCTTACACAGCCAGGGTCCAGGCTTCCGCTCCGCACCCAGCAGCCATGTTTCCGGGTCCAGAACCGGACCTTACAGCCATGTTGCCGGCTCCAGTGCCGGCCCACACAGCCATGTTGCCGGCTCCAGTGCCGGCCCACACAGCCATGTTTCCGGCTCCAGAGCCGGCCCACACAGCCATGTTTCCGGCTCCAGAGCCGGCCCACACAGCCATGTTTCCGGCTCCAGAACCGACCCACACAGCCATGTTTCCAGCTCCAGAACCGACTTACAGCCATGTTTCCGGCTCCAGAACCGGGACCTTACAGTCCATGGTCCCGGCTTCAGTGCCGGCTCCAGTACCATGGTCCCGACTCCGGCTCCTCGTCACCTGCTGACTCATCGGCCGACGCCAGCTCCTCGAGTCCTGTCGGCGTACCGGCCGACTCCAGCACCTCGTCTCCTGTGGGCTGTCCGTCCGACCCCAGCTCCCCATGTTCTGTCGGCATACCGGCCGACTCCAGCACCTCGTCTCCGGTTGGCTGTCCGTCCGACGCCAGCTCCCGTGCACTGATGGGCTGTCCCCGTCCGGTACGTCCCAAGCCTCGTTCCTGGCCGCAACCGGCCGGACTCCAGCACCTCGTCTCCGGTGGCTGTCCGTCCGACGCCAGCATCCCCGTTGTCCTGATTGCTGTCCGTCCCGACGCCCAGCTCCCCGTGTTCCGTTGCGAACCAACCCACTCAACGTGTCGTTGGAGGTCCCCGCAGACCTGCGCTTCTGCCGGGGGTCCTGCCACCCCATGTCCTGTCGCCGTGTGAGGTCCCGCAGACTACTCTTCTGCCGGGGGTCCCTGCCAACTCCATCTTGGTCCACGTTGGAGGTCCCGCAGACACTTCTTCTGCCGGGGGGTCCTGCCAAACCTCCATGTCCTGAGTCCGTTGGAGGTGGTCCCGCACGACTACTCTCTTGCCGGGGTCCTGCCAACTCCATGTCTGGTCCCGTTGGAGGTTCCCGCAGACCACTCTTCTGCCGGGGGGGGGTCCGTGGCCAACCCCCCATGTCCTGGAAGCCGTTGGATGGTTTCCCGCAGGGACTAGTTCTTCTGCGGGGGGGATTCCTGCCAAACTTCCATGGTTGTGTCCCGTTGGGAGGTTCCGCAGACTACTCTTCTGGCCGGGGGGTCCTGCCCAACCCCATTGTCCGAGCGCGTATGGAGGTCCCGGCAGGACTGCTCTTCTGCCGGGGGTTCTGGCCAACTCCATGTCTTGCCCACGTTGGAGGG